>NW_017670954.1:158775-167074 GCF_001879085.1 Nicotiana attenuata
AAGTTAGTAATTTGGCGAATTCCGGTTGATAGGTGAGATTTTGATCCGAGGGTCGGAATGGAATTCCGAGAGTTGCTGTAGCTTCGTTATGTCATTTGTGATGTGTGTGCAAAATTTCAGGTCATTCGGACGTTGTTTGGTCGACTTTTTGATCGAATTCGGATTTCGGAAGTTTCGGAATTCTTAGGCTTGAATTCGAGGGTGATTTGATGTTTTGATGTTGTTTTGAGCGTTCCGAAGGTTGGAACAAGTTTGAATTATGTTATGGGGTATGTTGGCATGTTTTGTCGGGGTCCCATGAGGCTCGGATATGTTTTGGAAGAGTTTTTGAAAGATTTTTGGCGTTTTGATTATAAGCATGTAATGATCCAAAGGTCCATTTTTAGTTCTAGAGATCGAAATTTGATTTTGAGACTTCCGGAATTTTGACAATGAATTATAGGAGTGATCTGGAAAGTTTGGTCTAATTTCATCAAGTCGCGATTGGGTTTTTGACGCGAATCATGAGTAATTGTTTAACGAGCGAAATGGATATCGCACTGAGCAAACGAGCTCCGAATTGAGTTTCGATTGAAGGATTGTGACTCATAGGAACAAGAATCATCGAATTCCGAGTTTGTATGATGGAGTTAGAGCCCTTTTAGTGAAATTAAAGATTGCTGGTGCATCAAGTCTGGTGTGCACCTTTTAGCGACCAGATCTGGCACTTTTAGCGACCAGATTTGGGTTGGTATTAGTGCTGTTCTGTTTTTTTTGCTCATTTTGACATTTTTTTGTGAAAGAACACGGCTTGGGGCGATTTTTGAGCAAGAAATCATGGGAAATCTTGAGGTAAGTCACTTGTGATCATTTCTATTCCATAATATTGAATTATCATCAAATAATCCGACTAGATTACATGTTTTTGAGGTGTAAATTGGGGATTTGGACCTACGGATTTGAAAATAAGATTTGAAGATTTGGAGGCCGAATTGTTATCGGAATTTAGTAATTTTGGTATGGTTGGACTCGTGGTTGAATGGGTTGTCGGATTTGGTGAGTTTCATCGAATTCCGAAGCGTGGGCTCGAGGGCCGGGTTTGAGCAATTTCGGGATTTTGATGTTAACGTGTGTTTAAGTGGGGGAGGATGTAACGACCCCACCGGTCGTTTTGAGCTTTTGCACTTTGATCGCCAGTTTTCGGGCATGACTTGCCCCGTGTTATGTATTATAACTAATGTAGATCGTTGGTTTTGGTTTTCAGGAAAATTTGGAATGAATTTGAAAGAACAGTTTCAGTTGAAAGGTTTGGATTTGAAAGGTTTGACCAAGAGTTGACTTATTTGTATATGAGCTCGGATCGGAGTTTTTATGATTTGGTTAGCTTCTTTAGGTGATTTGTGACTTAGGAGCATGATCGGAATTGGTTTTGGAAGTCCGGTGTAGAATTAGGCTTGAATTGGCGAAGTTAGTAATTTGGCGAATTCTGGTTGATAGGTGAGATTTTTATCCGAGGGTCGGAATGGAATTCTGAGAGTTTCTGTAGCTTCGTTATGTCATTTGTGATGTGTGTGCAAAATTTCAGGTCATTCTGACGTCGTTTGGTCAGGTTTTTGATCGAAAGAGTAATTCGGAAGTTTTGGAATTCTTAGGCTTGAATCCGAGGGTCATTCGATGTTTTGATGTTGTTTTGAGCGTTCCGAAGGTTGGAAAAAGTTTGAATGATGTTATGGGGTGTGTTGGCATTTTTGGTCGGGGTCCCATGAGGCTCGGATAAGTTTTGGAGGAGTTTTTGGAAGATTTTGCCGTTTTGAGCATAAGCATGTAATGATCCAAAGGTCCATTTTTAGTTCTAGAGATCGAAATTTGATTTTGAGACATCCGGAATTTTGACAATGAATTATAGGAGTGATCTGGAAAGTTTGGTTTAATTTCATCAAGTCGCGATTGGGTTTTTGACGCGAAACATGAGTTAATTGTTTAACAAGCGAAATGGGTATCACACTGAGCAAATGAGCTCTGAATTGAGTTTCGATTGAAGCGCTATGTTCCTATAATTATTTGTGACTCATAGGAACAAGAATCATAGAATTCCGAGTTTGTATGATGGAGTTAGAGCCTTTTTAGTGAAATTAAAGATTGCTGGTGCATCAGACCTGGTGTGCACCTTTTAGCGACCAGATTTGGCACTTTTAGCGACCAGATTTGGCTTTTAGCGACCAGATTTGGGTGTATTAGTGCTGTTATGTTTTTTTTGCTCATTTTGACATTTTTTTGTGAAAGAACACGGCTTGGGGCGATTTTTGAGCAAGAAATCATGGGAAATCTTGAGGTAAGTCACTTGTGATCATTTCTATTCCATAATATTGAATTATCATCAAATAATCCGACTAGATTACATGTTTTTGAGGTGTAAATTGGGGATTTGGACCTACGGATTTGAAAATAAGATTTGAAGATTTGGAGGCCGAATTGTTATCGGAATTTAGTAATTTTGGTATGGTTGGACTCGTGGTTGAATGGGTTGTCGGATTTTGTGAGTTTCGTCGAATTCCGAAGCGTGGACCCGGGGGCCGGGTTTGAGCAATTTCGGGATTTTGATGTTAACTTGGATTTTGATGCTCGTGACTTGTGACTCCCCGGTTTGGGCTGTGTCGGGATGGTTTTCCTTGTTATTATCGCTGTTTCCGTAATTATGGCTATCTTAAACATGTTTTAGTTTTGTTTATGTTAATTAATTGTTTAAAGGAGGTGTTTCGTTTGTTCTGGCTGGCGTTGTCTTCACGAGAGGCGCCAACACGACCGGGTTCGGGAATTGGGTCGTGAGAGATCAACAAATATTTATCCCTTGAAAGTGATCACATATATATTGATCTAACCTAATTACTAATGTCCATATTAAAATTCTATGATCAGGAACAAAGTTAGACTAAGTTATCAGAAACTTTACTCTCATTATCATGATCCCCATCAAAATAACGAGTCTCAAAATTTAATCAAGGATCTTATCATGTTAATCTAGCAATTAATAATAACGATAAAAGAATATCATATATCATTGTATAAGGTAAAATCGGTTCATATTATATGCTCGAATGACATAGTGACACGTTGAAACGGGAGGGGCAAGGGAGGGGGCAGACAGAAGATGAAGCGAGTGGAAACCAAGACCGAGGACAACAATTTCGGATGGCACCGGGTAGATCCCGAAGGGAACATTATCGACGGGAGCAGAGGAATATTTGTCATCAGATGACATTCAATGAAGAAGATTCCTTAGTATTATATACGAAACCGTTATAGAGAATTTTGGCATTCATGATCTGCCGTTACATATCCATCAATTGCCCTCATTATTATCATTTAAGAGGGGCTTGATCCTAGGACCTTGTTCCCTGGTATAGCTATAAATAATATCTTCAACAAGCATTGTAATAGACGAAATTCTGACAAACTTATGCTACACAGTATTTTCAAGCTAAAGAATATTTTATTTTCTGTCTAACGTTATTCTTATCACCGCCTTTAGAAGCCTTGCTCTCGGAATCAAGCTACCTGCTATTTATCTCGATTTCAACGCTAAGTCTTGCATTTTAATTAATTTATTTATCATTTTGGGATCAAATTGATTTGCTTGTCTATTAACCATGTTATAAATTCAACAGTACCATTTTACGGGTAAACAGTTTAGCGCCCACCGTGGGGCCTAGACACTGTGGGGCTATCGTTGAGGCGCAAGAGAATCTGCCTCAACATGAGAATTCGATCAGTGACACCCACAACGAGGAGGACGTAGCAACTCCGGTCCATGGTGGGCGCTATCCCCAACATGTGCGGTAGATAACTCCTGATGACACTAAGGGCGAGCACGTTGAGAAAACAGTAAGGATCTTGAGGGAGCAACAAAAGGCCATCATAGGCCATCTCTCAAGGAAAGACCAGGCCATGACGAAACTGAAGCAGGCATTGTCAGGTGCCTCTAACAATGCGAATGAAAGAGGTCCTGTTCCTCCTTGTGCTCTCACAAATCAAATAGATCAAAGGGTTGATAACAAAAACTCAAGGGGATAAGTTGGCTTCAACGTAACCGGGAGGGGGCGGGGGGATCAGCAACGGATCCGATAACAATAACGACAATGATCCCTTCCATACGGAACTCATGAGATTCATGAGAGAAATGAACGAGCAGATGGCTCAAAACGCGAATGAGTTCCACGCGCGAATGGACCAAATTCCGGGCGCACCACCAATATTGAAAGGCCTAAACTCAATGAAGTACACACAATTGCTGTTCAAACCGAGCGCAACACCAGAGTTGATTCCGAAGCATTTCAAAATGCCGGACATACCGAAGTATGATGGAACTTCAGACCCTCAGGAGCACATCAGAACTTATACGGCGGCGGTGAATGGAAATGACTTGGCTCAACATGAAATTTAGTCTCTCCCATTGAAGAAATTTGGAGAAACTTTCACGAGGGGGCCATGACATGGTATTCAGTCCTACCCGAGCACTCGATCGATTCCTTTAAAATGCTCACAGATTATTTCATCAAGGCCCATTCTAGGGCCAAGAACATCCAATCCCGGAAGGCAGACATATTCAGAATTCGTTAAGGAGAGTTCGAATTGCTACGCGAGTTCGTGATCAGGTTCCAAAAAGAAAGGATGCCGCTGTTGGTCGTACCAGATGAATGAGCAACAGTGGCTCAAGTTCCCGGAAGCTGAAAGAAAGCTTGCTCAAGTTCCAAGCAGCCACATGGGCAGATGTCCATAACCGCTATGAATCAAAGATAAGGATAGAAGATGATCAGATTGGGTTCCTGGCATCAACCAAAGGTTAAGATCGAGAAAATAAGAGGAGAAATAAAAAGAAGACTTTGATGTAGATCGACGGTCTTCTAAGGGTTGTTTCTTGCCCTACGAGAGGGCATAAGGATGCAACAACAAGGGATTTCGGTTGGTGGATAGGTTCGCCCCCGATAGACGGGTTGAACACGGCTGGAACAATAGGTCGTTGCAGAACAAAAAGGTATCGAGTTCCTGCAATTCCACTTATGCCATACTGTCCGAATACAATTCTGTTGCGTTTTTCTTTCTTTAAAGGGTGTGAGTGGGAAATGGAAGAGGCACCTTTTGGATTGCACCTCTCCATATCACCCTTCCTTTGTCTATAAATTTAGAGGCTTGGCCTCTTTTTTCGAAGATGGAAAAATCTGAAAATTTCTCTCCTCTTTTCTATATTGTTGCATTATTTTCAAAAAAAACATATTGTTGCATTATTATTGCTGAAATTCTGTAGTTTCGATTGCCAGTATTGCAGAATAGTTATTCCGTTCTATCCTAGGAGGAATTAATCCAAAACCTTGGGCAACAGTGAGGGGATTAAATTCCTTAAGGACACACAAGCAACTTGTGGGCTCGAAAATATTTTTTTCTGTTTTTTTTATTAAACTATTATTTCTTTGCTTCTCTGATTTTCTGATTTTTAACACAGTATTACCAACAATATTAAGGAATTTAATTTTGATGGAAGATCAGAAAGTTAGTGACTGCCTAATAATACTATTGTTATAATATTACTGGTTCGAACTTGTCAAGTGTTCACGGCAGTGTTATAAAGAATGGAAAAGCATTGTTTGAAGTCTTGGGAGTTCTTCAGAAGGCAAATGTTGTCTTTAATTATGGTTGTTGTTCTCAAAGACTTCATGCTACAATATTGTGCCTCTTTAAGGGAAGGAAATTTTAAAAAAGATTCTTCAGAAATATTCATTGAGATGAAGGAAAAAGAAGAATGATACGTCTTCTTTGGTTCCAAGAAAGTCATTGCTTTTGGAGTTCTTGAGAATGTCAATTGCTTAGTGTTTCATCACATTGGCAGAGAGTGATCAGTAATCTTCCATTATAGCGGCACTGCGGCACTTATAGAAGTTTTGAGATGATATGTGACACCAGCGGAGATGAATTTAGTTTCAATCGATCATTATTGAAAGAAAATTTGAAACGGAATAATGGTTGTTCGTCTGCTATATCGAGAGAGAACTACTCATTTTTAGAAAATCCTCCATTTATATATATCTGTTATCACTCTTCTTTGAGTCGGCTGCTATGGCAATAATATCAACTCTCTATACTACAACAATGGTGCTAATGTGACAGTGACATTTGAGGCACAAAACATTGGAAGATATTATACAAAGCCCAAGTGAGAGTGGAAAATTAGTTAAATCCTCATGCCAGTATTTTCAAAGTAGATTTCAAATTGAAAATAATTGTTGCATACAGTAAATGGTGTTAACTATCTTATTACGGCCTGGGGATTATTGAGAGGCAACAGAGATATGTATTTGATTTGCCCATGGTTTTTGACACTAACAGGAAGTCAATAAAATACTTTGTACTTAAAATAAGGCCATGAGAACTTTTTTAAGCGCAAGTACAATGAAAAGCGTGGTTGGTAATGCTGAATAATGTCTCATCGTCTCTGAGTTAAGGTTTCAGTGGGACTAAATTCAAATGATCCTATAAGCAGAAAGTGGTAACATAAACCGGGTTCTACTTTCTTTACTCTATTTTATTAATTTCCTACCCTTGTGATTCAATTTTACAAATGTTTAGGGTAGATGTTTTCTATGTGATGATCTCAAAGTATTATTCAATTTGCGTGCTGTAAAATTGGTTTGTCAATGTACAATTTGGTAGTATGCATGAAAATATGTGAAAAGATATTTTCAAAGGTATGTAAGATATGAATTATGCTTACAGTAAAAGTTGAAGTATCTTGAGATCATGAATATAATATATGTAAAGATGAACATATATGAGTTTGATTAAAGAAATAGATCAAATTGTTTAAAGTGTTATAATGGTTTAGTTGGAAAATCATTTGCAAAGGAAATTAAAAATTCTCGTGATTTTCTAAGCCCATTATGGAGATTAAAATCTTCGTGATTTTCTACTCCTGCTTCGAGATCAAAATCTGTGTGATTTTTTACTCGTTCATTGAGATTAAGGTCTTCGTGACTTTCTACTCATTTGTCGTTAAAGTCTAAGTGACTTTATACTCATTTTGGAGATTAAAATCTTAGTGATTTTCTACTCCAATTTATTATTCGATTTGAAGATTAAAAACTTCATCGTTCATTAAATTGATTGTGTCACATATTCCTCGGTTTGAAGATTAAAAACTTCACCGTTTATTAGATCCGGTATCAGGTATTACTCGGTTTGAAGATTAAAAACTTTACCGTTAGATCCGATATCAGGTATTACTCGATTAAAAGATTAAAAACTTCACCGTTTATTAATTCTGATTCTGTCAGATTGGTTTGAAGATTAAAAACTTCACCATTTATTCTGATTCTATTATGACACAAACAGCAGTTCATGCGGTTGGCTCTACAAAGTAATATAGGCGGCGTTTGAAGAAATATGTTTGGAATATGGCATTATTCACCAAGCGATTGCCCCTTACTTTGCGCAATCTAATGGAATTGTGGAAAGAAAGAGTAGAACGTTAAAGGAGATGATGAATGCCTAGTTGATAAGTTCTGATTTACCCAAAAATTGCGGGGGAAAGCTACGCTTACAGCTAACTGAATACTCAGTTGAGTTCCCCATAGCAAAACGCAATCCTTCATATGAAAAATGAATGAAAGGAAGAAAACCCAACTTGAAATATTTCCAAGTGTGAGGGGTATTTGGGTAAAGTACAATTTCTTAAACCCAAAAGGATAAAAATCGGATCAAAAACTGTTGATTCTGTTTTTATAAGATATGCAACAAATAGTAAGGCATATCGTTTTCTGATTCATAAATCAAAAAAGCCCGACATTCATATTAATACGGTAGTCGAATAAGATAATGCTGAATTCTTTGAGAATATTTATCCGTATAAAAAGGAATGTGAGTCGTCTAGTGAAAATCTAAGCGAACACGGGAAGAAGCAAAAGAAAGTACACCTATTGAGGTGAATCCAAGACGTAGTAAACGTCAAAGGAGAACTACGTCCTTTGGACTAGATTTTCTTACATTCTTGTTGGAAAGTGAGCCTCAAACGTTTAAAGAAGCAATGTCTTGCTCGAAAGCACAATGTTAGAAAGAGGTAGTCAATAGTGAGATAGAACCCATATTAAGTAATCATACTTGGGAATTGGTTGATCTTCCTCCAGGAAATAAACCTTTGGGTTCTAAGTGGATTTTCAGAAGAAAAATGAAAGCTGATGGTACTATTGACAAATATAAGGCAAGATTGATTGCCAAAGAGAAGGTCTTGATTACTTTAACACATACTCACCCGTAACGAGAATTACATCTATTC
>NW_017670954.1:167135-227135 GCF_001879085.1 Nicotiana attenuata
AAAATGGTTTCAAAAAATTAATGAGTGTAAAAAAATGTGTTTACATTCAGAATACTTCAAGTCATATAGTCATTATTTGATTATATGTAAATGATATGTTGATGAAATATTTAAAATGTGTGGGCTTTTAGCTTATGCATGACAAAAGCCAATGTTAGACGTAATGTCTAAATGATATAATTTTTTGAACCCCATTGATATAGTAGTTGTTAAATTCATCAGTTGTTTAGTCTTAATGAAGACTAGTTGATAGAAACTACTAATTTGAAAGTTGGTCACGTGCCTTTCTCGAAAGATCATTTTCTTTATTGAAAAATTCTTTTATGAAATGATGTCACTTTGAAGGTTGTGACTGTTCATAGAAAGATACGTCTGTACGTTTTTGTATGGACATGACCGTTTTATGAACGAATGTATTAATACGTTGGTCTATAATGAGGTGAACCAACCGATGAATATGACCAAAATCCATTGCAAGTTGGATTTGTTTCATAAATGAAGGTGCTATAATTTGCATATCATATAGACGTATGAATAAATAGCATACAAATGCTTGAAAATGACGGAGTGATTGATAAATGTGTTATATATTAAAAGGTTGTGGTCACAACTGATGTCAATCATTCCAGCTATTGTTATAATATACTATTACTACATTAAGTGTAGTCAATAATATGATATGCAATCGAAAGTCGAGACGTATTAGTCTACAACATAAGGAAGTTTGCATTGAACGTTCATGATAATGAAACGAGTTTTGAAGTGTACTCCGAATTATGTTTTGCACTACAATAAGTATCCCGCGATAATAGAGGGGTATAGTGATGAAAATTAGATCACCGGTTCAACCGATTCTAAACAGTCGGTGGATGAGCGATGTATTGGAAATCATCCAAACAAATGTGCATTGATCGCTCTACAGTGGAGGCTGAGTTTATAGTCTTAGACAAGGCCGGTGAAGAAGCTGAATGGCTCCAGAATTTCTTGAAAGATATTCTATTTTTGCCCAAACTTTTGGCACCTATATGGATAGATTGTGATAGTCAAGCGACAATAGGAAGGGCTGGGAGCGTTATGTATAACGAAAAGTCTCGTCACATAAGACGCAGACATAGAACCGTTAGACAACTACTTTCTAGTGGAATTATCACAATTGATTATGTAAAATCAAAGGATAATGTGGCGAATCCGCTTACAAAAGGACTAACTAGAGAGGGAGTTGAGAAATCATCTAAGGGAATGGGACTATGGCCGAGGATAAGTCATCATGGCGGTAACTCTACCTAGATTTTTGGAGGTCCGAGATCTAGGTTCAAGGAGCGCAAACAAAGTTATGCATGACCGGTTCAACATTGTCAAATATAATATTTTAGTCCATTCTCGTGATGAAGACAATGTTCAGTAACAAGGATAGAACTTTACACGTTCTTTAATGATTACCTAAGTTTGATGTGGTATTTATCAAATAGTGTCAATCTAAAGGATAACACGTTTAGGAATCACCTATGTAAGTGTGAAGTGGAAGCCGCTTCAATGAGAATTCTGTAAGGCCAATTCTCTACGCACTTATGAAACCAGGCGGTGATCATGGCTGAAACGAACACAACAATGAGAACCAAAGACGGTTAAGGGTTGATTGTGTGACTTATGGTTGTCTAGGTATACACCAAAGATCGACGGTTCAATGATATTAATTCTACCGATTGACCGAGTATATCCGACATAAGTTCACTACGGAAAGTTCAAAGGGAAACCTACTTATCCAGATGCGATTAATCCTTACTTGCGAATCACACTATATTTTCATGCATGTTTTTTCACATATGCCCATTCCCCATTCATGTGGGGGATTGTTGCGTTTTTCTTTAAAGGGTGTGAATGGGAAATGGAAGAGGCACCTTTTGGATTGCACCTCTCCATATCACCCTTCCTTTGTCTATAAATTTAGAGTCTTGGCCTCATTTTTCGAAGATGGAAAAATCTGAAAATTTCTCCCCTCTTTTCTATGTTGTTGCATTATTTTCAAAAAAACATAAGTGTCGCGTGTGATTTGCTCCGTCTATTGAGTTTGCTGAAATTCTGTAGTTTCGATTGCCAGTATTGCAGAATAGTTATTCTGTTCTATCCTGGGAGGAATTAATCCAAAACCTTGGGCAATAGTGAGGGGATTAAATTACTTAAGGACACACAAGCAACTTGTGGGCTCGGAAATATTTTTTTCTGTTTTGTTTATTAAACTAATATTTCTTTGCTTCTCAGATTTTCTGATTTTTAACACAGTATTACCAACAATTTCAATGTCACCGTAGTGGAGCTGGTGTCAGCGATGAAGAACATCAGGGAAGTATGATTCTCGAGGCTGATGAGATCCGATCCTAGACAGAGGGATCCTAATTTATAGTGTGGGTATCATGGGACTAATGGCCACCAAACTGGGGACTGCTAACATCTCCGCGAGGAGGTAGCAACACAATTTAAAAATGGCCATCTTAGGGATTCTTAAGCGACCGGGCTAAGAACAATTATGGCTGCAACCGGGACAATGCAGAGCCTTCGAAGATAGGGGAAGACCCTCCTAACTATAAACATGATTTTCGGGGAGAATAGATCAACGGTGTAACCTTCTCGGCAGCGAGAAAAACAAAGGTGTCAGTGACTCATAGCCAGAGACTTCGAGAAGTCGCCGAAGACGACATCACCTTTATAGAAGAAGACACCGATGGACTCCTTCTGCCACACAACGATGCCCTTGTAATTTCTCTTAGCATTCTAGATTATAAAAGTAAACGTGTTTTGGTGGACCCAGTAAGTTCAGCCAACATCAATCACTGGAGAGTGCTAGAACAAGCCAAACTAACAGGAAGTTTCATTCCGGCAATGAAACTCCTCACCGGATTCAACTTAACAAGTGTAACGACCCGGGGGGAGATCTTGCTGCCCATGAACGCTGAAGGGGTCATGAAGACTACCTTATTAGAAGTGGTGGACGGCGACATAGGCTACAACATAATTATCGGCAAACCATCACTACATGAGATGAAAGTCGTGCCATCAACATACTACCAAATGCTAAAATTCCTGACCCTAGAGGGAATCAAACAAATAAGAGGGGATCAACCAACGACAAGGGAAATGAACGCAGTATTGATTTCTAGCAGTAAAGGGAAGGAACTCAATGCATAGCAATTATAGGAATCGATGCTTCATCCCGAGCCAAGTGAAGATGACAAAGGGGAGGAGTCATCGGAACTCCACTAGGTACCAAGATATTTTCATGTATCGGAAGAGACAGATGCGACCAAATCCACATCAAAAGAACTCGAACAAGTGGCCTTGTTTAAAAAGTTCCTGGAGAGAAAATTCCACCTGGGAATAGGCCTCAACCCCAAGCTCAAGTCAAGATTTATTGATTTTATTAAAATTAATGTCTCTTGTTTCGCATGGTCGCACACGGATATGACAGTTATCCCGGTAGAGGTGGCCATGCACAAGCTAAGACTGAACCCGAGTATCCCACCGGTAAGGCAGAAAAAGTGCCTGATAGCCGAGGTTAGAAACAGGTTTGTCAAAGAAGAGGTAACTCGACTACTTGACATCGGTTCAATCCGGGAGGTAAGTATCCCGACTGGCTAGCTAATGTAGTTGTTGTTCTGAAAAAGAATAATAAATTCCAAATGTGCATGGATTATATGGACTTGAATAAGGCATGCCAGAAAGACTCGTTCCCACTGCCAAACATAGATCAAATGATCGACTCCAACCCGGACACGAGTTAATGAGTTTCCTTGATTCCTATTTCGGGTACAATCAAATTAAGATGAACCTGGAGGATCAGGAAACAACTTCGTTCATCATGAACTTCGGCACATATTGTTATAATGTGATGCCCTTCGGGCTCAATAATACCGGAGCCACTTATCAAAGGCTCGTGAACAAGATGCTCGAAAAGCAAATAGGTAAAACAATGGAAGTGTACACAGATGATATGCTGGTAAAGTCTTTGAATGCAGGTGACCATTTAAGACTGTCACGACCCGAAATTTCCACCCTCGGGACCGTGATGGCGCCTAACATTTCACTTGCCAGGAAAGCCAACATTAGCTATATCTATTAACCATTTTTAATAATTCCAAATTAAATGACAATAATAAAATTGAATAGTCTGAAATAACGTGATAAACTAATAAACGCCAAATTCAAAATAAAATCCCAGATCTGGCGTCACGAAAACATGAGCATCTAGAATATTACAGATAATGGTCTGGAAAAAACATAACTGTCTGAATCAAAATAAACAGCTAAAATGATGTAGAAGGGAACTTCAGGACTGCAAACGCCATGCAACTATACCTCAAGTCTCCACTGATACCTAGATCCGAGCAAACCTCACTCAGCGTAGCTGGGACCAACTCTGGCATCTGCACAAGAAGTGCAGAGTGTAGTATGAATACAAAAGACCACAGGACTTTGTAAGTGGCGAGCCTAACCTCAACGAAGTAGTGGTCAGGCTAAGGCAGGTCACTTATAATAACCTGTATGCAATAATAATAATAATAATAGAAAAGACCGGAATGGAAATAAAGCAGTTAACTCATAATAATAAACTCAAAATTCAACTAAAGAGGGCCCAGAATAACAAGACTTATAAACTCGTCTTAAATACAGCGGCAAATCCAATAGTCATAAATAAATACAATATATATATAATCAGTTGCAGCGCGCAACCCAATCCCACCATATCATCATCCGTCAATATCATAATCCGTCCTTATTCTGCCATTTCAATTCAATACCTTTCAATTTTTGTTGTCGCGTGCAACCCACTCCACAAATAATTTCAATCAACAATAGCAATTCAACAACCAAAATTTACAAGAATTTCTACATCAAGAGAGTAAATGTACGAGGCAATGAAGAATCATATAATAATCAAAGAATCTCTAATAACTCGAATGTCTCAACTTTGCCAACTCATCGGTATCTACCAATTAACAACTCATACAAGTGAAGTACATTATAGAAGGCAACAGATTTTACAAATTTATAAGGCAAGTAAGACATATGACAATTTAAATATGCAAGTAAAGCAAGTGGAGTCAAATAACAAATAAGCATGGGATCATGGAATAGATAGACAATTTAATACAAAGCTAACTAACTGACAAGTAACAATTATGGCATGGAAGTCAAATAAGCATGTAGCAATTAAGGCATGAAACAAGATATATTATGAAGTAACAAAAACATGGAAGCAAGTACATAATGGCGCATATACACTCGTCTCCTCGCATATACGTCGTTCCCACGTAATTCACATAACATGTAGTTCAAGGGTTTCTAATACCCTCAAATCAAGTTTAGACCCAACACTTACCTCACTATAACTCAAGCAATCAATCAACCATGGCCTTGCCTTTTGAACAAGCCTCCAAACCAACCAAATCTAGCAAATTACTGACCAAATGATTCAAAATAAGCTTTAGAAACTACCCACAAATGAAAGAGGTTCTATTTAGATCATTTTTTAAAAGTCAACCCCTGACTCGCTTGGTCAAAATCGAGATTCGGACCAAAACTCAATTACCCATTCACCTCCGAGTTCGGTTATGTGATTTGTTTTGAAATCCGACCCCAATCCGAGGTCTAAATCTCAATTTTACAAATATCCCCAATTCTACCCAAATCCCTAATTTCTACCATGAAAATCCTAAATTTGATGTTGTAATCTCATGAAATATAATGGGTAATTAAAAAGAAATGGATTAAAGTCACCTACCAATGAATTTGAGAAGAAAAGTCTCTTCGATAATCGCCTCTAGAGTGTTTAGGGTTCTGAAATGGCGAGAAATAAGCTAACTCCCGTTTTCCCCCTTTTACCCACTTGCAGATGTTGCAATTGCGATATATTGTTCGCAATTATGAGCATCGAATGCAACACAAAGGTTGCAAATGCGAAACCTATCACAGAAGAGCAGAAGTCGCAAATGCGACAGAAAGATCGCAATTGCGAAGACACCACCATCGATAATGTGCTCAAGAACTTCATAAAAGCAAAGCAGACTCCAATGGTTAGTGATCACAAATTCGACCACTTCCTTCACAAAAGTGAAAGTCCACAGTTCACAATTGCGAACAAATTCTCACGAATGCGAGATTCACCCAGCCCAGCCCATGCTCGCAAATGCGAACAAATTATCACGAATGCGAGATTCACCCAGCTCTGCCCATGCTCACAAATCCGAACAATTCCTCACAAAAGCGAGGCTCGCAATTGCGAGCCAGGCCTCGCAATTGAGAGTCTACAATAGAGCACCAGAATTGGTATTGCACTAGCAGACTTTTCATTAGCAAAACTCATCTGAAACATGTCTGAAACTCACTCGAGCCCCTCGAGCTCCAAACCAAACATGCACATAAGTGTAATAACATCATACAAACTTGCTCGTACATTCAAATCACCAAAATAACATCTAAATCACGAATCGATCCTCAAAACGAATGAACTTTCAAAGTGAAACTCAAGAACACTAGAATCACATTTAAGCGCCCGAATCGTGGCAAATCAATTCCAAATTGAACCAAATTTTGCAGACAAGTTTCAAATATAGATATAGACCTATTCCAAGTTTGCACATCAAAATCGGAAACCAATAGCTAAAAAGTCGACTTACGGTCAAACCTAGTAATTTTCAACCTTTAAAAATGCTAGTTTTCGGCAAAATGAGTCAAAACAAGTTAGGGACTTCCAATTTCAATTCCGGGCATACGCCCAAGTCCTAAATCACGATATAGACCCACCGGGATCGTCAAAATACAAATACAGGTCTGTTTACACAAAATGTTGACCGTAATCAACTCAAACCATTTTATGGCATAAATTCACATTTTCTTCAGTTTTTCATATAATAACTTTCCGGAATAAGACACACACTATGCATACAAACCGAGAAATGCTAATCAAGGTCTCAAAACATGGAAATAGAGGCTAAATCTCAAAATAACCTATGGAGTCATCACATTCTCCACCTCAAAAATAAATGTTCATCCTCGAACAGACATAGAAAAGTACCTGGACTGGTGAAAAGGTGTGGGTATCTACTCCACAAATCAAACTCGGACTCCCACGTAGCTGCCTCGATCGCTGACCACTCCACTGCACTCTAGCTGAAGGATAACTCTTAGACCTCAACTTGCAGACCTATATGGCTAGAATGGCCACCGGCTCCTCTTCATAAGTCAAATCCTTGTCCAATTGGACTGAGCTGAAATCTAATACATGGGATGGATCAGCGTGATACTTCTGGATCATGGAAACATGGAACACCAGATGGACTGCTGATAAACTAGGTGTTAGTGCAAGCTCGTAGGCCACCTCACACACTCTCTCAAGAATCTTAAAAGGTCTGATATACGTAGGGCTCAACTTGCCTTTCTTTCCGAACCTCATCACACCCTTCATGGGTGAAACCTGGAGCAAAAACCCTTTCTCCAACAATGAATGCAACATCACGAAATCTACGATCGACAAAGCTCTTCTGCCTAGACTAAGCTATGCGAAGTCGATCCTGAATCATCTTGACCTTTTCCAAGGCATCCTGAACCAAATCGGTACCCAAAAATCGAGTCACTCCCGACTCAAACCAACCAACTAGCAAACGACACCGCCTCCCATATAGTGTCTTATAGGGAGCCATCTAAATACTCGATTGGTAGCTGTTATTGTAGGCAAACTCTGCAAGCAGCAATAACTGATCCCAAGAACCCCCGAAATCCATAACACAGGCGCGAAATATATCCTCTAATATCTGAATGGTGCGCTCACAATGTCCGTCCGTCTGGGGGTGAAATGTTGTACTCAAATAAACTCGTGTGCCTAACTCCCGCTGTAAGTCCCTCCAGAAGTGCGATGTGAACTGCGTACCCCGATAAGAAATAATGGACACTGGCACACCGTGCAGACAAACAATCTTGTGGATATAAATCTCAGCCAACCACTCCGAAGAATAGGTAACTGCTACCGAAATAAAATGCGCCGACTTGGTCAACCGATCCACAATCACCCATACAACGTCAAATTTCTTCTTAGTCCGTGAGAGCCCAACAACGAAATCAATGGTAATACGCTCCCACTTCACTCAGGAATCTCAAGCCTCTAAAGTAAACCACTAGGCCTCTAATTCTCGTACTTTACCTGCTCGCAATTCAAACACTGAGCTACATGCGCAACTATTTCTTTTTTAATCCTTCTCCACCAATAATGCTATCTCAAATCCTGATACATCTTGGCGGTACCGAATGGACGGAATAGCACGAATTGTGGGCCTCCTCAAGAATCAACTCACAAACCCCATCCATATTGGGTAAACAAATCCAACCCTGCATCCGCAAAACCCCATCATCTCTGATGATAACCTGCTTGGCATCACCGTGCCACACCACGTCCTTAAGGACAAGAAAATGGGGGTCGTTATACTGATGCTCTTTGATGTGTTCATACAAAGAAGACCGAGAAACTGTGCAAGCAAGAATCCGACTAGGCTCCGAAACATCTGACCTCACGAACTACTTAGCCAAGACATGAACATCTTATGCTAGCGGTCTCTTGACAACAGGAATATATGCAAGTCTACCCATACTCATAGCTTTCTACTCAAGGCACCAGCCACCACATTGGCTTTCCCGAGATGATACAAAATGGTGATATCATAGTCTTTTAACAACTCCAACCACCTCCGCTGCCTCACATTGAGATCTTTTTGCTTGAAGAAATACTGTAGACTCCGATGATCCATGAATACCTCAAATGACATGCCGTAGAGGTAATGCCTCCAAATCTTTAATGCGTGAACAATGGCTACCAACTCCAAGTCATAAACAGGGTAATTCTTCTCGTGAACCTTCAATTGTCGAGACGTGTATGCAATCACCCTGCCATCCTGTATCTATACTGCACCGAGCCCAATATGTTATGCATCACAATACACTGTATAGGATCCCAAACCCGTGAGTAATACCAATACCGGGACTGTAGTCAAGGCAGTCTTGAGCTTCTGAAAGCTCAACTCATACTCATCTGACCATTTGAATAGGTTACCCTTCTGGGTCAATCTAGTCAATGGGGCCGCTATGGATGGAAACCCCTCCAAGAAGCGGCTATAATACCCCGCCAAACCCAGAAAGCTCCGAATCTTTGTAGCTAATAGTTCTAAGCCAGTTTTGAACTACCTCAATCTTCTTACGATCCACTTTAATGCCCTCTATAGATACAACATATCCCAAAAAGGTGACCAAGTCCAACAAGAACTCACACTTTGAAAACTTGGCATACAACTGACTATATCTCAGGGTCTGAAGTACCACCCGAAGATGTTGCTCATGCTCCTCTCGACTGCAGGAGTAAATTAATATATCATCAATGAATAGGATCACAAAAGAATCCAGGTAGGGCTTAAATACTTGATTCATCAAATCTATAAATGCTGTTGGGGCGTTTGTTAAGCCAAATGACATCACTAGGAACTCATAATGCCTGTACCAAGTCTAGAATGCTGTCTTAGGGACATCCGATGCCTTAATCTTCAACTGATGGTAGCCAGATTGCAAATCAATCTTCAAAAACACTTTGGTACCCTGAAGCTGATTAAATAATTCATCAATCCTCGGCAAGGGATACTTGTTCTTGATGGTGACTTTATTCATCCGTCGATAATCTATACACATCCGCATTGAACAATCCTTCTTCTTCACAAACAACATTGCGCACCCAAGGGCGAGACACTAGGTCTAATGAATCCTTTATCAAGCAAGTCATGCAACTGCTCCTTCAGTTCCTTCAACTCAAATGGTGCCATATGGTATGGTGGGTTGTGTGCCCGAAGCTAAGTCAATACAAAACTCAATATCCCTGTCGGGTGGCATCCCTGCAGGTTTGCAGGAAACACCTCTGGAAATTATGCACAACAGGTACTGAATCCATGGAAGGAACCTCCGCACTAGAATCATGAACATAGGTCAAATATGCTAGACATCCCTTCTCGACTATATGGCGAGCCTTCACATAAGAAACAACCTTGCTAGTAGAATGGCTAGGAGTCCCCTTCCACTCTAATCGGGGTAACTCTAGCATGGCTAAGGTCACGATCTTGGCATGACAGTCCAATATAGCATGATAAGGTGGCAGCCAATTCGCTCCTAAAATAATATCAAAGTCTGCCATATCAAGAAGTAAGATATCTACAATAGTCTCAAGGCTCCCGATAGAAACCACACACGAGCGATAAACTCGATCTACAACAATATCTTCCACAGGTGTGGACACATATGTAGGAGTATTCAATGAATCACGTGGCAAAATAGGATGACACGTAGGAATAAGTAGAGCCCGGATAAAATAGAACTGAAGCATATCCATGGAAAACCAAAACAATACATGTGATGAGAACGTCAGATGACTCTGCCTCATGTCTAGCTGGAATGCATAAAAATGGGGTTGGGCCCCACCACTCTGACCTCTGCCCATCGGGAAACCCCTAGCTGGGTGGCCTCTACCTCTAATGGCCTGACCTTCACCTCTAATAAGCTGACCCCCGCCTCTAGCTAGCTGTGCGGGCGGTGGAGCAACCGGTGCCGACATGATTGTACAAGAACCCTGCTAAGGTCTGCTACTCGACAATCTACGGAAATATCTCCTGATGTGACCTACACCCCCATACTCAAACCACTCTCTCGACTGCTGAGGCTACTGAAACTGAAACTAACCCTGATGTCCTAGATAGCCGTTGTAGTAACTCTGAAGTTGTGGTGCACTGATAGGAGTTGAAGTTGCACAGAATGCTGGCTACTTAGGGCAAGACCCATAAGAACCACGACTGCCTGAAGCACTGTGGGATACCTAATTAGGCTGACTCAATCGGCCTAGAAGGAGGCCTCTACCAAAAGAACCCCTACCTCCAGGTGAGGCCCCACTGAGGCCACCAAAATTACGAGGCATCTCTCAAATGTCGACCTTCCATCCTGACCATGAACCATATCGATCCGTCTAGCAATCTCTATGGCCCTCTAGACAGAAATATCATCCCCTGTCTCCTTGGCCATCTAAAGTTGCCGAAGGTAAGACTATCAATAAACCTCCGCACTCTCTCTCCTTCTGTAGGAATCAACAGAGCTACATGATAGGCAAACTCTACAAATATGGTCTCGTACTGGGTGATGGTCATGCCACTCTACTAAAGCCGCTCAAACTGCCTGTGATACTCATCTCTCAGAGTGAAAGGAATAAATTTCTCTAAAAATAGCTACAAAAACTGATCTCAGGTAAGTGAAGGTGAACGTACGGGTCTGCTTTGCTCAAAATCCTACCACCGCCTCTTGGCAAAGCCGATCATCTGGAACACTGCAAAGTTGACCCCATTGGTCTAAAATATACCCGTATTGCACAACACCTCGTGGCAACGGTCCAAGTAATCCTATGGGTCCTTAGAGGGTGCACCGCTATAATGAATAGGAAATAGCTTGGTGAACTTGTCCAATCTCAGCAATCCCTCAAAAGACATTGCGGGCCTCTCCCCGGGCTGTGTAGCAACTACGGGCTGAACTACTCCAACTGCCGGAGCTGCCAAAGTTTGGTATAGGGGAGCCATCTTCCCGGAGTGTGAGTGGTGGGATTCTATGCTCCTCCCCTTGCTTGAGAGACGGCTGGTGCCATACAAAATTCTCCTGTTTGAGCCACACTCTCCATGAGTCCAACTAAGCGGACTAGTGCATCCTACAGTACCGAAGTGGCTATGAATCCCTCTAGGACCTGAGCGGGTCTGACTGGTGCGGTCTGAACTGGGACATCCTGCTTATGGTCAGTCTGAAGCTCCATAATGGGTGCTACTGTTGTTCGTGCTCTAGGCTGAGCTCTGCCTTGGCCCATACCCCTGTCTCGGCCCCGGCCTGGGCCCCTACCCCTGGTAGTGGCTGTAACCTGGAGCTCGAGCTCCTGCCCGACTGTAGATGTTGTGCGAGTTCTCACCATCTACGAGAGAACAAGAACAGAATGGTTCAAACTTCAATAATGGAAATAAACCCCACGATAGAAAGAAAGAAGTGAAATTTTCCTAATGCCTTATAGCCTTTGAAAGATAAGTGCAGACATCTCCATATCGATCTTCCAGACCCTACCAAGCTTGCTCATGACTCATTAGACCTAGGACACCTAGTGCTCTGATACTAACTTGTCACGACCCGGAATTCCACCCTCGTGACCGTGATGGCGCCTAATATTTCACTTTCTAGGAAAACCAACGTTAGCTATAAGGTGATAATCCAAATTAAATGACAACAATAAAACTGGATAGTCCGAAATAAGGTGATAATCTAATAAACGACGAAATCCAAATACAATCCCATATCTGATGTCACAAATACATGAGCGTCTAGAGTACTTCAAATAATGGTTTGAATAAACCATAACTATCTGAATCAAATAAAATAGCTAAAATGATGTAGAAGGGGACTTCAGGACTGCGAACATCGTGCAACTATACCTCAAGTCTCCACTGATTGGTAGAACCGAGAAAACCTCACTCAGCGCAGCTGGGACCAACTCTGGTAACTGCACAAGAAGTACAGAGTGTAGTATGTGTACAACCTTCCCCATGTACTCTATAAATTCCGAACCTAACCTCAACGAAGTAGTGACGAGGCTAAGGGGAGTCACATACAATAACCTGTACGCAATAATAATAATAATAATAATAACAGAAAAGACCGTAATGGAAATAAAATTGTTAACTCATAACAACAAACTCAAAATCCAACTACCAGAGGGCCCAGAATAATAAGTCTTATAAACTCATCTTAAATACTGAGGCAAATCCAAAAGTCACAAACTAATACAACTTATACAATCTGTTTTGTCGCGCAACCCGATCCCACCATATCATCATCCGTCAATATCATAATCCGTGCTTATTTTGCCATTTCAATTCATTACCTTTCAATTTCTGTTGCGGCGTGCAACCCGCTCCCCAAATAATTTCAATCAAAATTAACAATTCAACAACCAAAATTTACAAGAATTTCAACATCAAGAGAGCAAATGTACGAGGCAACGAAGAATCACATAATAATCAGAGAATCTCTAATAACTCGAATATCTCAACTTCATCAACTCATCGATATCTACTAATTAACATCTCATACAAGTGAACTACATTATAGAAGGCAACAAATTTTAGAAAGCTATAAGACAAGTAAGATATATGACAATTTAAATATGCAAGTAAAGCAAGTGGAGTCAAATAGCAAATAAGCATGGGATCATGGAAGAGATGGACAATTTAATACAAAGATAAGTAAATGACAAGTAACAATTATGGCATGGAAGTAAATAAGCATGTAGTCATTAAGGCATGAAACAAGATATATTATGGAGTAACAAAAATATTGAAGCAAGTACATAACGGCGTATATACACTCGTCACCTCGCATATACGCCATTTCTCACGTAATTCTCATAACATGTAGTTGAAGGGTTCCTAATTCCCTCAAATTAAGGTTAGACCCAACACTTACCTCACTCCACAACTCAAGAATTCAATCAACCATGGCCTTTCCTTTTGAAAAAGCCCCCAAACCAACAAAATCTTGCAAATTATTGACCAAATGATTCAAAATAAGCTTTAGAAATTACCCACAAATGAAAGAGGTTCAATTTAGATCATTTTTTAAAAAGTCAATAACAGTCAACCCCGGGCCCGCTTGGTCTAAATCAAGATTCGGACCAAAATCTGATTATCCATTCACTCCCGAACTCGGTTATGTGATTTGTTTCGAAGTCCGACCAAATTCAAGGTCTAAATCTCAATTTTACAAAAGCCTTCAATTTTACCTAAATCCATTATTTCCACCATGAAAAATTCTAATTTTGATGTTGAAATCTCATGAAATGTAGAGGGTATTTGAAAAGAAATGGATTAAAGTCACTTACCAAAAAAATTGGGAAGAAAAGTCTCTTGGAAAATCGCTTCTAGAGTGTTTAGGGTTATAAATGGTGAGAAATAAGCTAACTTTAATTTCCCCCGTCTTTTACCCCAGCTGCAGATGTCGCAATTGCGATGTCTTGTTCGTGATTGTGAACATAGCAAATGCGAGACAAGGGTCGCAAATGTGACAAAAAGATAGCAGTTGCGAAGCAGACTCCAGTGGTCTTGTGATCGCAAATGCGACGACTTCCTTCGCAAAAGCGAAAGTCCACAGTTCACAAATGCGAACAAATTCTCGCAAATGCGAGATCCGCCCAGCCCATACTCGCCAAATGCGAACAATTCTTCACAAATGTGAGGCTCACAATACGAGCCAGACCTCGCAATTGCAAGATTTGCAATAGAGCACAAGAACTGGTATTGCACTAGCAAACTTTCATTAGTAAAACTCATCTGAAGCATGTCCTAAACTCGCCCTAGCCCCTCGGGCTCCAACCAAACATGCACACATGTGTAATAACATCATACGAACTTAGTCGCGCAATCAAATCACAAAAATAACTTTTAAATCTATGAATCGATCCTCAAAACGAATGAAATTTCAAAGTGAAATGCAAGAAAACTAGAATCAAATTTAAGCGTCCGAATCATGTCAAATCAATTTCGGATTGAACCAAATTTTGGAACAAGTTTCAAATAATGATATAGATCTATTCCAAGTTTCCACATCAATATTCAAACTTGTTAGCTAAGAAGTCAACTTACGGTCAAACCTAGTAATTTTCAACCTTCAAAAATGCTAGTTTTCAGCAAAATGAGTCAAAACAAGTTAGGGACTTCGAAATTAAATTACGGGCATACGTCCAAGTCCCAAATCACGATACGGACCCACCGGGATCGTCAAAATACAAATCCAGGCCCGTTTATATAAAATGTTGACCGTAGTCAACTCAAACCATTTTAAGGCAAAAATTTAATTTTTTTTGTTCAATTTTTCTCATAAAGACTATTCGGAATATGAAGCGAATTGCGCATGCAAATCAAGAAATGCTAAACGGAGCTAATCGAGGTCTCGAAACACAGAAATAGAGGCTAAATCTCAAAATGACATATGGGGTCATCACAAAAACACCTCCAGGAAACATTCGACATCCTAAGGAAGCACAACATGAAACTCAACACTAAAAATGTTTGTTTGGAGTTAGCTCCTATAAATTCTTGGGTTTCTTGGTATGAAAAATAGGGATAAAAGTCAATCCCAATAAGGTAAAAGCCATCGAGGGCATCCTAGACCAGCTGACAAGCGTAAAAGAAGTCCAAAGGCTAGTCGTAAGATTGACCTCTTTGAGCAGGTTCATTTCCTAGTTTCTGAAAAAATATCATCACTTATTCTTATTTCTAAAGAAGAAGGACAAATTCGAATGGACTCGAGAATGCCAACAGGCTCTAAAAGACTCGAAACGGTATCTATCGAGCCTCTCTGTTACTATCAAAACTGGAGGAAGGTGAACAATTGCTAATATACTTAGTGATCTCGGAGATAGCGGTAAATGTTGTTCTAGTCTGGGAGGACGAAGGTATGCAATCTTCTATCTATTATGTATCAAAATATTGACGGGGGCAGAAACTCGTTATCCGCACCTCGTAAAGTTGGCCTTAGCTCTTATAGTTGCCTCTCAAAAGCTTAGGACTTATTTTCAATGCCACCCTATCACCGTGGTGACAACCTTTCCCCTATTGAATGTCATTCATAAACCTAAGTTGGTAGGTAGGCTGGCCAAATAGGAAGTTAAAATCAGTGAATTTGATATTGAATATAAGTCCGGGACTACGATCAAGTAACAAGTTTTGGCGACTACTTGGCCGATTTTAGTCTCGGGCTACTGTCTTTGGCAATAAAAGAAGCAATGATGGTGTCGAAAACGACATCAGGAGTTTGGACCTTGTTCACCGATGGAGCTTCCAACGTGAAAGGGTCCGGGCTTGGGGTGGTCTTAATCTCGCGCTCAGGAGAGATCCTAAGGTAGGCCATAAAAATTGTTCCCTTGACTAATAATGAAGCTGAGTACGAGGCTTTGATTGCAGGACTTGAACTGGCCCAGGGGCTGAACTCCGAGGTCATTGAAATCAAATGTGATTCCCAACTAGTAGAAATCAAGTATATGGAATCTACGACACCTAAGGAGGAGCGCATATAGCAATACGTGAATAAAGTTCAAACTTTGCTCGTATAGTTTAGGGAATGGTAGATCACCCACATCCCGAGAGAAGAAAATGCAAAAATAGATGCATTGGTCAATTTGGGATCGTCCACGAAATAAAGGGATCAGATTCCGGTAGTGTTGTATAGCTCATGCACTTGGTACTGGATAAGAATGATTATTATGAGGTAAATACAACCAACTTAGTCTGGGACTGGAGGAATGAGATCATCGATTACCTTGAGCACGGCAAGTTGCCCGAAGACTTGAAGGCATCCTGGGAACTTCACACCAAAGCAGCTCGTTATGGCTTCTAGGGAGGGCAATTATATCGAAGATCATTCCAAGGCCCATTGGCCCGATGTTTGGGAGCCTCGGAGGCAACCTATGTTATGAGAGAGATTCACAAAAGAATTAGCAGGAATCATTCCGGTGCAGATTCGTTGGTACTAAAATTAGTCAGAGCATGATACTGTTGGCCTCAGATGGAGCAAGACGCGAAGGCATTCATTCAGAAATGCGACAAGTGCCAGCTTCATGCACCATTGGTACACCAACCAACAGAGCTGCTGCATTCGGTACTCTCCCCATGGCAATTCACGGAATGGGGGATGGATATAGTCGGGCCGCAACCTTTAGCTCTTGTGAAGGTAAGATTTATTTTGATTTTAACTGATTATTTTACTAAATGTGTTGAAGCAGGTCCGTACCAAAAAATTGGTAAGCGCAACGGTCGATTTCCTATGGGAAAACATAATTTGCCGGTTCGGAATACCGAAAGATATTGCCTGCAAGAACGGGTCACAATTCCTAGGCTCCAAGGTTACAAAATTTCTTGAAGACATGAAATTTAAAAGGATTGCATCTTCACCATACCATCCAAGCGCAAATGGGTAGGCAGGATCAACCAATAAGGTGATTATCCAAAACCTCAAAAAGAGGTTGGAAGCAGCCAAGGGCAAGTGGCCCGAAGAGTTACCATGTCGATCAAGGAAGAGACACCTTTCTCTCTCGTATACGGTACAGAAGCTCTGATCCTGGTGGAAGTAGGAGCGTTGACCTTGCGGTACTTCCAAGCATAAAAAGAAACAAACAACGAAGCGTTATTGGTCAAATTGGAGCTGCTTGACGAATGTAGGGACTTGGCGCACATAAGGATGGTAGCCCAGAAAAAAAGAATGGAAAGGTACTACAACCAGTCCAATCTCCATTATTTCAAAGTGGGAGACTTGGTTTTGAGGAAAGTAACTCAGAACACCCGGGAGTTAAATGCAGGTAAGCTAAGTCCGATGTCGGAAGGCCCTTATCGAGTTTCAGCTGTCACCGAGAAAGAATAATATGAACTAGATTACCAAGACAACATCAAATTGCCGAGAAACTGAAATGTGAATCGCCTCAAAAGGTATTATTACTGATGGACACCACTTGTACTGAAAGTATATGCTGCGCTATTTTTTCCCTCGACCAATTTTTGTCCCAATTGGGTTTTTATGGCAAAGTTTTTAACGAGGTAGCAACAAAAATCATACTATGAATGAAACGTCATCAGTAGAGATAAGACATTAAAATGACAAGGCACTGAAACAACAAACCACCGAACCAAAGGCTATTCAACTATTCACAAGTGTTTTCCCTACAAGCCACTAGGGGGTGGTTAGATAATCTTTTGCTCAGTAGCAAAGTTCCTAACGGGAAATGAAGCTTGCTATCGAACCAAAGATTATCCAACCACTCACCAGTGGAATCCTCAAAGGAGCAAGACTTACATTGTTCCAATTTACATTCTTCGCATTTGAACACTAGGATTGTATAAGAATACGGGAACCTGATTTTCGCGAAAATCGGGACTACAAAATCGGGGAACAAATATGCCTCATCGAGACCGGGGACTGCACAGCTAGCCCCGTAGAAACAAGTTGTATAGAATATCCATATGTATTGGCAATTTCTTTTTTTTCCAGCACTCGACTGCTTATGTACTTTTGAAGGTAGAAGGAATAATAAGTCCTTTTATTTTTATCTTGTTTCTTGTCGAAGTGATGAGTTGATTTTATCATTTGAAAATTAAAAAATGCTAGTGCCAGAATTAACAGGAGACGTCCTCTTTAAGAGCACCATAAATATAAGAGGTCCCTCTCTTATGAAACCCTCACAGTAAAGGGTTGGATCCGGAAGAGTTAATGCCTGGAACCAAATTCTATCGGGGAAAATACACCTATAACCTTGCCTAATTTGACGCAAAAATAATAAACCTCGTGTAATGTTTAAGCAAAAAGTACTTTTATTTGTTAAACGTTCCAAGCAGCACAAGTACAAAAATACAAAAGGAAAACAACAAAGGAAAAGAAAGCAAAAAAAGCTAGACTATGTCGCCACCAGAACCCGGGGGAAGGGAAACATCTACGTCCCCGGGAAAAGTAGGAGGATTTGTCATCAGTGCAGGATCTTAGCCTTCATCATCATTCTCTTCAAGTTCTTCCTTAGTTCCCGAAGACTCAGAACCAGTACTAGAAGAGTCAGCTGCATTAGGCTGAGCTGGGAGGCGCTCTCGAGCAGTTAAATCTAGCGTTAGGGCCTTGGCGATCTCATCATCGATATCAATAACGCTCGCTTTGGCCTCTTCCAAGGTTTTTCTCTTAATGTGGTACATAGAATGGGTCTTTTTTATAATGAGGGAATCTCCTTGGAGCTGAAGTTTTGCTTTAAGCCTATCAACCTCGGTCAGAAGGCCATCCCGCTCAGATCTCATGGCATTAAGGCTAAGATCGAGATCACGGATTGTGGTTATATGAATCTTATTGTGTTCCATGAACCTCTTATACCTATCCTCCATCTGGGCATACTTCTCCTTAGAAGCGGCAACCACTTCAGCTTTGGAGTTTAAGGCTGCCTCCAAGTTATTCACTCGTTCAATGGAGGCAGACTTGCGTTCGGCAGCAGCGAGCACGGCATCTTGAACTTCAAACCACTTAGCCTTAGCTTCTTGGAATTGAACATTTAATTGAGAAGCTTCTTGACTAAGGGCCTCTATCTCCTACTCGCTAAGCTGCAGCCGGGACTCAAGATCACTTGCCTTAGTGGCTTGCGTCTCTAGAATCGGGAGGGGCGCAACAAGTTGATTCGTATCGGCCAATAGTTGATCCTGCCAGGACCTTAGTCCTTCTTTATTGAGGATCAATTTCTGAAGGCCCTCGAAAGTAAGGAATTTAGCCTGCGAAGCAAATACCGAAGTTAAAAACCCTATCATAACAAGTCAAGAAGAAACAAGCAGTAAAAATAACAAGTACGGTACCGCTGCTGCATTGTGCGTGGCGTTATTTATCAAACCCTCCCTCGAAAGAGAGTGTATTTTATTCTTATCTTTCTCTAAAGGCAGCAGCTTCAGATAATTGGCGAGCTCCACCAGCCTGGAAAGCAGATGGTACTCCGTAGACACCGAGAGTGAGACACTCCTTCTCCCTTGGGGATTTGCAGAAGGGGGCGAGTAGTTGTTCCCCAAATTCCCGTGGTCTGGGGACTGGGGAGGAGGGACATCCTCCTCTCGAGCGTCTGTGGCCGGTGGAGGAGATGTAGCAGTTACTGGTGATAAAGGTATGGCCGGCATAGAAGGAGATGAAGCTGATGGTGTTGTAGGATGAGAAGCAGCTGCAGCAGAGGAAGTGTTGTTTGTTGGTTGCTCACCAACCAAAGGCGGAAGAGGCACGATACTCGGCCGCATAGTACTGGGAGCAACAGTTGGGACCAAAAAGGGAGAATCATCATTCTCCACTCAGTAAAATTCTCCCTAGAGCGATCGGGCATCGTCCTCCATTGGGTTTCTATGCTTTTCAGAGTGAGCATTCTATTGAGCTGATAAAGGTCGTTGTCTCCTTGTAGGGAAGCCCCTTCATCACTAGCTTCCCTATCATCATCAATAACCACAGTGGCTGCAGCCGGCTCGGGTGTGGCTTTCTTCACTTTTTTATTTTTAACTTCGGTCGAGGAAGAATGCCACCTTTTTGGTTGCTTGTTCTCCGGTCGGGGACTCCGAGAGGAAGCACCTACATCGAAAGCAGACCCGAAGGCACTAGTCCGGGTGAGAGCCTCCTGTAACAACCTCGCAGCCTCTGTGGGATCGACCAAACATCCTCCTCAAGGATGGAGACAGGACCCTAGGGGAGACCTGAATCAAACAAAAAGGTAGGGTTAGCCAGTTTTCTTATGTACAAGGATGAATGAAGGCAGAGTCAGTTTACCATGGTTCTTGGCCCTCCACCCATATTTGGGGGCCAATTCCTTCCACCGGCGAGTTGCGGGTGTACTGATATCCAGAATCTTCCGAACCAACTGTTTCAGGCCTTCAACCCTTGGTAGTGTCCACCAAGTTGCTGAAATAATGAAAGGAGAAAAGTTTAGCAATGACATGAAACACCCTTTTTTCGGAAAAAGAGATAGACTTTGAACTTATGTGAACGAGTTCAGGACTCAGGTAAAGGATGGAGTTGTGGCCGGGATGTTATCCTTGGTGGAAATGATGACAAACTACTCCATCCACCGACAGTCATTGTCGTCATCCATGCTAGTGAGCAAGACATGCTGGCCACGCTTGCTGAAATTTATTGTTCCCCCACGAAAGATCTTGGGGGAGTAGAGGTTCATCATATGAGACAAGGTGAGGGGCTCCGTCGTTTCTTGTGCCAAATAAACCAGGTACCGGTGGCACGGTTCCAAAATTATGGGGTCAAGTCCCCCGCACAAATAAAACGGGCCCAGAGTAAAGGGATACGTATAAACATACATAAAACCCTTCTTAGTGAAGGTCACTTGCTCCACCAGATCAGGAGCAATGATGTTTAAGGCGTGGCAGTCACAGTCATCCTTCGCAGTAGGAATACTGGAAGGGCGGACAGAAGAAGGATATTTTCCAACAGCCCAAGTGCGAGAGTTTAAAGTAGGGAACTTCTCGTCGAAGTCCTTGGCTGTGTTGAGATTTTTTGGGATGATGGTGCTCACCGTAGAAGGATCAACATCAACCTCTGTCTTTGCTCCTCTTCGGCCCCCCATAGAAGAGGAAACTGGAGTTGTTGGAAGAATTAGTGTAAGAAGCCATAATCAGTAGAAGGTGATAAGAGTTTTATGAAGAAGAACAAAGAGAGATGAAAGCAGAAAGGAGTTGAGTGCAAAGAAGTTGAAAGAGTTTATGAAACGGGTAGAAAAATGAGGCGTATAAGTAAAGGAATAGGCGGCTAAAATCGTGACCATGATTACCTCGAGAACAAACGAAAATATTGATAAATCGTGGAGTAACACGTGTCTGGGGTATTAAATGCGAAGAGGCGTGTGTCTTATCAAGCGTCAGAAACCATTCAGAAAGCTTCGGAATATTTCCCGCCAAGAAAGGAGTCTTCACCAACTTCTTGGTGACAAAAAGATGTGCCACCGGAAAGCAGGGAGACTATCTGTATAGGGTAAAATCAGTTTATATTAAATGCTCGAATGACAAAGTGACACGTGGAACGGGAGGGGGGCAGATGGAAGATGAAGCGGGTGGAACCCAAGACTTAGGAAAACAGGTTCGGTTGGCACCGAGTAGATCCCGAAGGGAACATCATCGATAGGAGCAAATGAATATTTGTCACCAAATGACATTCAATGAAGAATATTCCTCAGTATTAAATACACAGCCGTTACAGAGAATTTTGGCATTCATGACCTGCCATTATATATCCATCAATGGCCCCCATTATTGACATTTGAGAGGGGCTTGATTCTAGGACCTTGTTCCCTAGGTATAGCTATAAATAGTGGCTTCAACAACCATTGCAACAGACGAAAATTTATTTCCAAGCTAAAGATATTTTATTTTCTGTCTAACGTTATTCTTATCACTGCCTTCAGAAGCCTTGCTCCCGGAATCAAGCTACCTGCTATTTATCTCGATTTAAACGCTAAGTCTTGCATTTTATTTAATTCATTTATCATTTTGGGATCAAATCGATTGTCTTGTCTGTAAACCACGCTACAAATTCAACTGTACTATTTTACGGGTAAACGGTTATATAATTATCACCACCTCAATTTCCCTCCGTAGGATGTCGTGATGACACCTAGTCTCTAAGACTAGCAAAGCCTAGCACTTGCTGACTAAGTAATATATTATTTTAACCAAATAACAATTAAGTATGAAACAGAAGTTTCTACATTAAGCCAACAATCTCAACATGATACAATATCCCAAAACTGGTAGTACAAGTCATAAGCTTTATAAGAATCGCTAGAAATAACAATACATCACTGTCCCAAAGTAATGGGAAATAATGGAAATGAAATACAGCAGAAGGTGACTTCGGAGCCTGCGAACGTCCAGCAGATGTACCTTGAAGTCTCGAGCCGCACAAGCATAAGTCTCAAAACCAACTCGATCCGAAGTACCTGGTTCTGCACAAAAGTGTTCAGAAGCGTAACATGAGTACACCACAGTGGTACACAATAAGTATAAAGCCTAAACTGGGTAGAGTAACGACGAGGCCAGGTCAAGACACCTACCAGACATTTAAACATGTGTGGGATATAACATAAAGCTAACAAGGAAAGAATATCAGCATAAGGCTAATAAAAGCAGGATTTAAATTACATCAACAATGAAAATAGTGGGAGCACGAATGGCAACGAGAGACAACCAAGTAATTAGGAAACAACATGGTTGGTGTACAAATGAAATATGAATGTGTTCAAGTAAGGGAAACCGATGACAACTCAATCAATCAAATCATTCCTAACGCATGAATTTCAACAAGAATTACCCCAAGTACCACTTCACGTAATCTCATATCATAAGTCACAACTTCCAAACCTTACACACATGGCACCTTGTGCCCACATTTTCCAAATTACTTTCGCATGGCAAAATTCACGTGCTACCGGGTACATAGTATCCATCTCAAAGGCTAATTAAAAATATTCGAGAGATTTAATCATACACAAATAAGGCATAATAGCAACCTGGTATAAAGTAGGAAATCAATTGAGAAAAATGAGTTTATTTTAGAAATCATTTGGGTGAAGAAAATAGCATTTTCAATTAAAATAAAGCATCGGATAAGCTACTGAGTTAAATTTAGAATTGTTAAATTAAAACCTAATAATGATTTTTAAGTAAAGTAAAATCATCAAGTAGGGTAAGGAGTTAAAGTTGAGAAATCAATTAAAGTAAAATATGACAACTATTAAGAATAGTAAATTGCCAAATGAAACGATGAATTTTAACGTAAGAGCCGCATAAGATAAGCATGTTAATAATTCCTTTATTTAAAACCGTTATATGACCAACAACTCAACAGGGTATGGGATAATTACTCGGCGTAGTAAATTAATCTTAAAATCAATTCACCAAATAATAGTAATTGGAAAGGAAAACAGGAAATGGCGGCAAAGGAGTAAACTAGTGAAAACAACTCGATACTCGAAATCAGTAAACCCAGAAATATCAGTCCTTAGAACCTCACATAATAGATACCGAAAGCTAACACAATACAACAATAAATATAACATACACAATCCGTTGTGGCGCGCAACCCGATCCCACCGTATAAACACAATCCTCCCTTATTTCACTATATCAATATCAAGAATAACATATAAAAGCTGTTGCGGCGCACAACCCGATCCCACCATATAAATATCAAATCCTCCATTATTTCACTTTATCACATCATCCTCCCTTATTCCACCCGTTGCGGCATGCAACCCGATCCCACCATATTATCATTTCACAATCCTCCCTTATTTCTCCTGTTGCAGCGTGCAACCCGATCCGCCAGCAATTTAAATTAACAACAACAATCCAATAACTCAGTTGACAAGAATTTCTACAGTCAAAGGCTATGAAGACACGACAATAAAGGAACCACATAATAATTAAAGGAAATGCCACAAATATTATGAAAATGACAGGACAAGTAAAGCACGTGACAACTAAGGTGTGCAAGTAAAACAGTTAAGACAAGTAGAAAATAGGCACGGAGTCATGGAAGTGGCCCAACAATTAATAAGTAACAAGACAATAAGGAAGGTAATAACTTCAACTAAAGCATGTTAGGGTAAAATAACAAGTAAGGAGTAAAATAAGTGCAAAAAACATCAAATAAAGCATGTAAGAGTAACTAACAATGAGAGATATAACACGTTATGGCAATTAAATTAAGGCATGGAATGAGTCTAGATAACCTAAACCGGTCAAATACCACATATAGACCGTGTACCCACTCTTTACCTTGCGTACACGGCTTTCACATAACACAAAAAGCACAATCAACTTGAATCCTAAGGGGCAGCTTTTCCCGCACAAAGTTAGACAAGAGACTTACCTCGAAGAAGCTACAGTGATCCTCTAAAATGACCTTCTTGTGTGAACAACCTCCGGACGACTCAAATATAGGCAAAATAACTTCATATCATAAATAAAACCATAGAAAACAATTCTGAATAATAAAGCTTCTATCTTTAAAGAAATAAAAAAAATCAACCCAAAAAATCAACCCATGCCCGCACCTCGAAACCCGACAAAATTCATAAAATCTGAACACCCATTCTGATACGAGTCCAACCATACAAAAATTATCAAATTCTGACATCAATTCGTCCTTTAAATCATCATTTTATATTTTTAAAAGTTTTTCACAAAATTCTCATTTTTCCCCAAATTAAACCTCCAATTTAATGATAAAAATAAAGGTAAAAAAATGGCCAAACCCTCGAAATAGAGTTCTTATAATCTGCCCAGTGATATTAAAGTTTCGCGTTCGTAACACACACCCCGTGAATACGATGAACAATGACCAAAGGCTTCGCGAATGCGTTTAATAAAAGACTACCAGCTGCTAGCTCCACTACGCTAACGCTGAGACACAGGTGCGAACGCAGACAACTGACTGCATAAGCTACGCGAACGCATGCCCAAGATAGCGTCTGCGATGAACAAAATCCCTGAGCTCCAAGAAACCTTTCGCGAACGCAAAGAACAAAGTACCTGAGACCACCATAACACTACTTGAATGCGGAAGTAAAGGGCGCGAACACAATGAAGAACACCAGGTGACAGAAACCAGCAGTCCAAAAATAGAAGAAAATGGCCCGTAGCCCATCCGGAACGCACCCAAGGCCCCTAGGACTCCGTCGAAACATACCAACCAGTTCCATAACATAACGTGGACCTACTCGAGGCCTCAAATCACATAAGAAAACAAAAATATGAATCGCACCTCAAATCAAACTTAATGAACTTATGAACTTTCAACTTCTACAACTCACGCTGAATCATGTCAAATCAACCCGGAATGACGTCGAATTTTGCAGGCAAGTCCCAAATGACACAACGAGCTATACCAACTCCTGAAATTGAAATTCAAATTAGATATCAACAAAGTCAACTCACGGTCAAGCCTCTCGACCTTCCAAACTTTCAACTTTCCAATTTTCGCCAAAATGCATCACATTAACCTACGGACCTCCAAGTCCGAATCCGGACACACGCTTAAGTCAAAAATCACCATACGAAGCTATTGGAATCATCAAATCACCATTCCGGTGCCGTCTACGCAAAAGTCAAACTTGGTCAACCCTTTTTACTTAAGCTTCAAATATAAGAATTATTCTTCCAAATCAGCCCCGAATAACCCGACGACCGAACTCGACCACACACGCAAGTCATGATACCCAATACAAAGCTACTCGAAACCTTAAGCCATCGTGAAAAGTGCAAATGCTCAAAATGACCGGTCGGGTCGTTACATTCTCCTCCACTTAAATATACGTTTATCCTCGAACGTGCCAGGAGTCGTTCCAAAGCCGTCAAATCACTGTGTAACCTTTCCATGCACATAACCGAGGGTGATCCCAAGACACCTTAATCCTTGTAAGCTTGACCACACGACATAATGGAAGATCATTATTTTGACCTTAGCCTATAATCCTTGGAAGTCAATTCCCAACATCCAAAATTCCTTACGAGACTCGAATATCGCGTCCACACACTGTATAAGCCTGAAACTATATCAAGCCATAACTATAACCCAAGATGTAATCACATGATATACAACACCACTCGCATACTGGTAGAAAAAATTCTCGATCACAGTAGCTGCTCAAAACAAACCCAATACCGGTAATGAACCTCATATCAAATAAAACCTTGTGCAAAACCTTCGTACACTGTCGATGGTAAAAGAAACACGCAAAAACTTATAACCACTCATCCGGTCAACAAGTACCACTTCAATGCAATGCTATGAGCCCATCACGCATAGTAGGACCAAGACACGCGAATCTAACACAAAGGATCACATCCCAACATAGCCCCGCTGCAATGCGTGACCCATCCAGACACCGGTCCATACGAAATAACTCAAGCCACCATACTCAAAATTGACCACTACACGCAATTCGACATCCAGTAATGAAGTGCATGACCATAACCATGGAGAAGTAAGTAGAACAATATACCACAACCCGAAAAGACCGTAGCCAAGGCACCTTCAACTATTCAACACCTCAATAACCATCTCGCTCAAATTCCGCTATAAGGCCCAAATAGAACCGCACCGGGTGTGCATATAACCAGCAAATTACAATCCCTTCTAGTGTTGCAGAGTAACAAAATGAACATATCAGAACACGAACAAGCTCAACTCTAACTGAACGACACACCTTTCAGCAATAACGGTGCTGAGTCACCAAATCCATAGAACACCTGAATCACCATAGCCGATCCCAACTCCACCACTTGAATGACTCACATCTCTCATACATGATCATCTCCACGAGAAATACTTCTATAAGCCTTCCATGCCACATAGTAAAATCTAAACAATCTGCAGCCGATCGACCGGCGAGTACCACAATATCAATGAAGCATTCATAAGTCAAAACACAATACGCCTTCTGAAATGCGCACCCTTCTCAGGCAATACTAAGTAGTAATAGTATTCATCTAGACATCTGAAACCATCCATGTTGTCTAAGAATTCATGACCTTCCTTTTAAAACTGAACCGCCACCTTGTACATGCAAATCTGAATCCCACAAGATGCACCGCATCTATCATTCCATCATGTGAAAAGCATGAGAATCTCATAACCAACTCTGAGTCACCAGTAGAATACATACCCGATCAGTCAGAAAATCACAATATGCAACATTCTCCTCACGCGGGTTGGAAATATCCATCTCAAACCGTGGTAGAAACCATCGAGAACTCTTCAAAACCCATTTGCACATAGCCAACCGTCAGAACTGAATCTCTCTTGCTTAACCAAGCCACGCAAGCTGCCAAACCCAAGAGTATTGCCCTAAAACATCTGCAGAGACTCACCACATCATAAGTACCCAAGGAACTAATCATACCATTACTGTGTTGATCCAACCTACTACGAAGCTGTCCTATTTCTCCGAGTTCCTTCTGAATTACCCTCAAGGTGGCACTTCTCCTTGCTAGAACACCACGGTCCTTATCCAAAGCTCGCCAGAAGAGATTCTAGCATGAACCACGTAGCCCAGAAGCTCATAAACCATTTTATTTCCTCTGAAGCACCCCATAATGCTACAACCGAGATACCCACGCTGAAGAGATCATCTGTGAGTCTGAAGTTGTTTCCCTAGCCTCTCTGATGCTGAAGTGTAGAATTATTAATGATGCAAAAATACCACAAGTCCCAGCACTATCCCATGCAAACCTCAGACCTTAATCATATACAAAGTTCGGGGAACCTTTCAATACCATATATATACCTGCAGGCCAAAACTGATATAACACATGACCCTGTAATCTGACCATCGATAGTGGACTTCCCCACTTGGCACGAAGCCATATGGCATAACATCCGATGATCCACAATACCAACCTTCACCGCTCGTACAACACCAATCATAAGACACCTCAAGCCATCTCTAAGCACATGTTCTTCCTCGTGATAGTCAAACTAGCTTTCTCCAGTGCCTTGAATGCCAGTACGTACCTTCCACTAAGTAGAAATTCCATTCAAACCGCATAGTCTCATATACCACCCACTATGCTCAATTCAACATCCACCTCGTGACCCTACCACGATCGCAATGATTAGGCAACCAATTAAATCTCCTCAAGTTCGTACTTATCCACCAGATGCCAGAACCCGTTGCACCCCCACATGAACAACTGACTGGTCTCTCAATATATCCGCATCCTCAATCTGGACGATATGTTGAGACAATGTTTGAGCATCCCTGACTCCCTCGTAGCCCATCAACAACATCACGAACTGTCGGCGCATAGATGATACCGAGTGCATAATAACATACACGAGTGGATGCAAAGGAATATAAGATATATGCTTCAAGCTGAAACATTGCCACACGATAAGGAATGAAAGAAGTGGAATCTCCTAATAGTTCCGTAGACTCTCGAAAATAAGTACACACGTCTCCATACCGATCCATCAGACTTTACTAAACCTGCTTATGACTCGTAACACCTATGAACCTAGAGCTCTGATACCAACTTGTCACGGCCCCAATTTTCCTCCGTAGGATGTCGTGATGACACCTATTTTCTAAATCTAGGTAAGCCTAATACTTGCTGGCTAAGTAGTAGATTTTTTTAACCAAATAACTATTAAGTATGAAACAGAAGTTTCTATGATAAGCCAGCAATCTCAACGTGATAAAAAATCCCAAACCGGTAGTACAAGTCATAAGCTTTACTAATAATCGCTAGAAATAACAATACATCACTATCCCGGAGTAATAGGAAACAATGGGAATGAAATACAATAGAAGGTAACTTCGGATCCTGCGAACGTCTAGAAGATGTACCTTGAAGTCTCCAGCCGCACAGGCATAAGTCTCAAAACCAACTCAATCCGAACTACCTGCTTCTGCATAAAAGTGTGTAGAAGCATAGCATGAGTATACCACAGTGGTACCCAGTAAGTATCAAGCCTAACCTCAGCAGAGTAGTGACGAGGCCAGGTCAACATACCTACCAGACATGTAAACCTGTGCAGGATATAACATAAAGCTAACAAGGAATGAACATCAGTATAAGGCCAATAATAGAAGGATTTCAAATTACAATCAACAATGAAAATAGGAGGAGCACGAATGGCAACGAGAGACAACCAAGTAATTAGGCAACAACATGGTCGGTGTACAGAACAAATATGAATATGTTCAAGTAAAGAAAACCGATGACAACTCAATCAATCAAATCATTCCTAATCATGAATTTCAAGAAGAATTACCCAAAGTACCACTTCTCGTAATCTTAGATCATAAGTCACAACTTCCAAACCTTACACACATGGCACCTTGTGCCCACATTTTCCAAATCACTTTCGCACGGCAAAATCACGCGCTACCATGTACATAGTATCCGTGTCAAATGCTAATTAAAAATAATGTAGAGATTTAATCATACACAATAAGGCATAACATCAGCCTCGTATAAAGTAGAAAATCAATTGAGAAAGATGAGTTTATTTTAGAAATCATTTGGGTGAAGAAAATAATATTTTCAATTAAAATAAAGCATCGGATAAGCTACTGAATTAAATTTAGAATTGTTAAATTTAAACCTTATAATAATTTTTAAGTAGGGTAAAATGATCAGGTAGGGGAAGGAGTTTAAGTTGATAAATCAATTAAATTAAAACATGACAACTATTACGAATAGTAAAGTACCGAATGAAACGACGAGTTTTAACGTAAGAGTCACATAAGATAAGCATGTTAATAATTCCATTATTTAAACCGTTATATTACCAACAACGTATGGGATAATGACTCAACATAGTAAATTCATCATAAAAATCAATTCACCAAATAATAGTAATAGAAAAAGAAAACAGGAAATGACGGCAAAGCAGTAAACTAGTGAAAACAACTCGATCCGCAAAATCAGTAAACCTAGATATATCAGTCCTCAAAACCTCACATATTAAATACCGAAAGCTAACACAATACAACAATAAATATAGCACACACAATCAGTTGCGGCGCACAACCCAATCCCACCGTACAAACAAAATCCTCCCTTATTTCACCATATCAATATCAAGAATAACATATTAAATTTGTTGCGGCGCGCAACCCGATCCCACCGTATCAATATCAAATCCTTCCTTATTTTATCGTATCACATAATCCTCCCTTATTCCACCTGTTGTGGCGTGCAACCTGATCCCACCGTATTATCATTTTTCGATCCTCCCTTATTTCACCTGTTGCGACGCGCAACCTGATCCACAAGAAAATTAAATTAAGAACAATAATCCCATAACTCAATTTACAAGAATTTCTGCAGTCAAAGGGTATGAAGACATGGCAGTAAAGGAACCACGTAATAATCAAAGGAAATGCCACAAATATTACAAAAATGACAGGACAAGTAAATCATGTGACAACTAAGGTGTGCAAGTAAAACAATTGAGACAAGTAGCAAATAGGCACGGAGTCATGGAAGGGGCCCAACAATTAAAAGGTAACAAAATAAAAGATTAATATAATAATTGCAATTAAATGTCAAATTGGAGTTCTATATGAAAGCGCTTTTAGCATTATTAGGTTTAGTTTTGGACATGGCTAAAGTCACATGTGGTCACCTAAATATATTCGTATTTTTTACTTTAGCAGTTCAACATTGTCACAATCCAAATTCTACTATAGGGGTCATGATGGCACCTAGTCTTTAAAATTAGGTAAGTCGTTCACTTAACAATAATTAGACAAACAGAACATGATATAATAGGACAAAGAGGTAATTTAAAAAGAAAAATAGAGTCAATACGGGCCAAAGTGGCAATACTCAACATAACTCCCCAAAACTAGGTAGTACAGAGTCACAAACTCTAACTGAATACATAAGAATATCTCAAAAATAATATTGTTCGAATATAGAAATGACAATATCAATGTAAGGATAGAACTCCAAGGAACTACGACGGTCAATGCAACTCTATCTTGAATCCTCACAGTCAATGAAAGCTCTCACTGCCTAGATATGCTTCCTCCAACGCCTGAATCTGCTCAAATATGCAAAAGTATAGTATGAGTATACCAAGGTCGTTACCAAAGTAAGTATCAAGACTAATCTCAGTGAAGTAGTGACGAGGTTCAAGTCATGTGATATTCACTAGTCAAATAACATGTGCAATATATCAAAGACTGGCAACAGAAAATATAGTAGAAAAATAATAACAAGAATCTCATCAGAATAAGTGATAACGATTCAATACAAGTAAAGCCCATCTTCAGAAATAAGTCATCAAATGGAAATGCACACATATGGCACCTCGTGCCCACATTATGAATCATACTCGCACGGCAAAGACCTCGTGCCATAATATCACACTTGCAGGGCAAAGACCTCGTGCCAATATCAATCACACTCGCATGGTAAAGACCTCGTGCCACAATATCACACTCACACGGCAAAGACCTTGTGCCAACACCTAAACAGTCGCTCAAAATGTCCACATGTGCCACAAAAATCACAAGATAATAATGCCAATGTTTTATCAAGGATATGAGTTTAGAAATTATCAATAAGGTGCACAAGGACTTGAACATAGTAAAATGCGGATGGGTGTTTAACAAAAGCATTATTACGGCTAAAATAAGTGTAGTGATCTTGTTCACATAGCCAAAAAGTGATCAAACATATTTTATATACAATAAATCCTCAAATTAAGGTATATTAATAGTCTAAGGTCTAATTCGGTCAGAAGCCACACATAGCCTCCATGTAGATGCTTGTCACCTCGTGTACACACTACTTTTCACACAACACAAGTAGGCAATTAAGGCTAAATCCTAGGAGGTATCCCCATACATAAGGTTAAGCAAGATACTTATCAAGCTAAATCAATACTCTAAAAGCCTTTGCCTCTCGAATCCGCCTTCGAACGGGTCAAATCCAAATACAAGTAGTGAAAATACCCTAAAACATTGCCCAAATCCGAGCTTCCAATCTCAAAATATGAAAAAATAACTCAAACCCTCGAAAATGATATCTTATAACATTGCCAATAATACCCTTCGCGATAGCGAAATACAAATCGATACTGGCCAAAAAATTTCCCTTCGCGAATGCAATCTGGAACCTGCGAACGCGATGCATAAGTCCACTAGCCTATGCGAACACGATTCCCCACCCGTGAACGCGAAGGCCAAAAGCTTGGCAACCCCATCCGACCTTACCTCTATGCGAACACAACGCCCAGGTTGCGAACACGAAGGACACGACCCACAAGGATTATCAATTATAGGAACGGGGCTCGAATACCCAAAACGACCAGCTGGATCGTTATATTCTTTCCCTCTTAAACAAACATTCGTCATCGAACGAGTTTAGAATCATACCTGGGGTATAAAAAAGGTGAGGGTATCTGCTCCGAATATCATGCTCGGTCTCCTAAATTGCCTCCTCGATCGGTTAACCTCTCCACTGAACCTTTACCGATGCAATATTCTTCAACCTCAACTTCCGAACCTTCCTATTCAAAATGGCCATCGGCTCCTCATCTTAAGTCAAATCCTTCTAAAACTGCATCGAGCTGAAATCCAACACATGTGACGGGTCCTCATGATACTTTCGAAGCATGGAAACATAAAATACTATACAGACTCTCAATAAGGTGGATACAAAGCAAGTCTCTAAGCTACCTCTCCAACTCTCTAGAACCTCAAAAGCACCAATATATCTAGGGCTCAACTTTCCCTTCCTCCCGAACCTCATCACACCCTTCATGAGTGAAACTCTGAGTAAAACCCTCTCCCACCATAAATGCCACATCTCGAGCCTTCCGATCAATATAATCTTTTGCTTGGAGTGCATTGTACAAAGCCGCTCCTAAATCAATTTTACCTTCTCCAAAGCATCATGAACTAGATTAGTGCCTAACAACCTAGCCTCCTCAGGTTCAAACCAACCAACCGGAGAATGACATCACCTCCCATAGAAGACCCCATACGGAGCTATCTGGATACTCAAATGGTAGTTATTGTTGTAGGCGAACTCTAATAACGGTAGAAACTGATCCTACCGGCCTCCGAAATCAATGGCACAGGCTCTCAACATGTCCTCCAAGATCTGAATAGTATGCTCAGACTGCCTGACGAGCTCAAAACACAACACAAAAAATTAATGCTTGCTAGTCAAAGATAGTATAATAAAATTATCGTCTCCACAAGGATTGGATTTAAACAATGTTCGAGTAATTTTTGACTTATTTGCTATTTAGGATGATTAACACTGGATTTGGAGTGATTACTACTACAATTAACTACTAAATTAAGATTACTAATAATTAGACCTGAATACTGTGAGCATGTGATTTTTGCCTCGCATGATTTGCTCCCACAGAATTCCCAAAATTAGGATTTTTCTTTTAATTGATTGCATAATTTTCATGTTTATTTGCATTTCTGTGTGCATTTTTAGTTTATATAATTCATAGAAAATACAAAAATACGCAATGCATTTGCATTTAGGGTTTAATTTTACATATTTTTAGATTAATTAGTAATTAGGATTTTACAAAAATACAAAAATCACAAAAATTGATTTATTTTGCTTTGTTTAATTGAATTTTGTTAGTTTTCTTTTAATTTAGTATTTAATTAATTTAGTTAATTATTAATTAGTGCTTAATATAATTTGGTAGGTTAATTTAGTTTTTTAGAGTTAATTTAGGTTTTTAGTTTTTAATTTGAAAAGAAAAAGAAAAGAAAATTAAAAAAAATTGAGTCTTTTAATAAAGATGCCCGAATTTGGGCTGGCCCAAGTCAAAATCCCCTATACCCGCCCAAACGGACCAAACAAGCCCCAAGCCCAAATCACCTTTAACCCGGTCCAGGCTCCCACAGTCACAAAACGGCCCCGTTTAACCTTGAATTGATCCTAGCCGTCGAGGTTAGTTAATCTAACGGCTCAGAAGCTAGGATCAACAAATATATTAATGTCCTAACACCCCTACCCACCCCCATCTCTCGTCTCTCACCACTCGCCTCTCAAACCCTAGAGACCAGGCCTAAACCCTAGCAGCCGCCTTTGAACGCCACCGCCTAAGAGTGGCGGCGCCGTCTCCAAACCACCTCAAAACAACACCCCATAACTCCCATGCCCCCCTCATGCCTAATCTGTCATTGGTTTCCGTCGAATCTATCCAAAATTCTTCAAATCTTAAATCCGAGTTCGAGCCTCAACAGTTCAAAACCAGTTTCCGGTTAACCTGGTGACATGCATCGACCCAAGCCTTTGTTTTTCATGATTTAAAGGTTGATTCACTACAAAATTGATGTTGTTCGTTTGTTCTTAACGGAGAACAAGTGATTATCATCAGTTTCATGTGAATCAGGACATCAAGTGTAATTTCGAGTTTAGTCGGTGAGTTTCTATTCATCTTCGTGTCCATTTTTGGTTTTAGTTCACCTTTTGTCCTTCATCTTTTCTTCTCCTCTTTCTCTAGTTGAAAACTTGACCAAATTTCCGAGTTTTAATTGTTTTCTGTTTGTTGTTTTTTTTCTTTGTGAAAGCATGTCCGTTAAATGTTGATTATTAGCTTGCTTAAAGTTCTGATTTCATATCTCGTTTACTCACCTAGTTTATTTAATTAGGTTTATTTTGATAACTTAGTTAATTTCCTGCCTACTTGTGTTTAATAATCATTCAATTAGAGTAGGTTTGGTTTCGAAATCATTTAAGTATTTGCCCTTAGTTTGTGACAGATTTGATTTTGGCTCATTTTGTTGTTTCGGCTTCGAAGCCACTTCAGAACTCACCCTAAGGGGTTGATTTAGGTCATTGGGTCAGAATTGAGCCCACATTTGGTTTAACTATGGGGTCAATTTGACCCATGACCCAAGTCTGTTTGGTAGACTAGGGGTAAATACAGGGGTAATTAGGGGTAATTTGGGTACTCTAACTAGGGAATCTTTGTTGTAACAGAATAGGAAGCTTCTAGTAGGGTGTTCTTTTTGAAATTCAAACTTTTTGATAGTTTAACTTGAGTAACAAGTCACCAAGTGAGGGATTTCTAAGCTAAAACAGGAGTTAAAAAAGGGCTGGATTGCAAAAAGGAAAACCTAAGTCTGCCCTACTTTCTTGCCGATAAAGGCATCCCTTCCTTGCTATTGAAGGCAGAGAAAAAAAAAGAGCAAAAAAAATCCTGCAAGATTAAGAGGCCCTATACACAACCTAGAATCTAAGAGCTAAAAAATACAAAAAAAAAGAGCTGCAAAATCCTGAAAAGTTCTAGATGGCTAAACACTTCAAAAATACTGTTTCAATGAATCCTGTTGGTGATTTCTGAAGTTTCTTCTAGTGCTAAAACAATTTTTGGGTAGCTGTTAGTTGAAATAGATTGAAATCAAGCCTAGGTTGAGGTCCTTTGGTTCATTGCTGGGTTTGAAGCTATTCTTCTAGGCTGCTTTACTTCATTTTCTGGGTGTAAAACTGGTCGTTTACTTGCTGATCCTGTGTTGCTGCTGTCTGCTGTTTCCTTACCCCTTTTTCCTTTTCAATTTCCAGGTACTCATCCCTGAAACTCACAATGTGATATTCAATTGGAAACTGAGAAATGAAACTGGGATTCTGATGTTTAGATGCTATACTTTTAGTCAATAGTCATTTTCATTCCTATTTCCTGTATCTTACTCTTCTTAAATGACATGTGAGAGTTTGATTTGATTTTGTTGAAATAATTGGACTTTGAACCTGTTAAATCCTATGTTAGAGTGTGAGTATCTAGATCTTACTTTTCATGTTATAATTAAGTGACAAAGGATTGTCCTAAAGCTATTTTGTTTGGTTAGCTTCCCTTTTCTTTATGAAATAATTCTGGACAGGGGCTGCTATGTAGTATTTAGAGTTTTGGGGTGTGCTAATAACTGAGTAGTGTTGATATGAGATGCTATGAGATCTAGACTGGTTTAATATCTTTTGAGTGTGTTTTCTTTTGGTTATAGCAATGGTCATGCCTGTTGAAGATTGGTAGTTTATGTATGGACTCGAATTAGTATGTGATTTTCTGATTTTGAACCTGAACCTTATCGGGGTTCTTGAGTGTGAATTGATCTTAGCTTTCATACATCACTTATTCAATTCTACTCATGCATAAATGGATTTTGGTTTATATTGATTTTAGTAGAATGTTATGTGGTGTCGTCTATTTTCATACGTAAGTTCTTAAGTGTTTAAAGGATGGTGAGCATGATTTGAGTTTAAGACCCAATTTGAAGTTCCATGAGTTTTGATGCCTGCACTCGTTTATTTTTGTATTTTTTTTTAGAAAGTTTAAGGTTGTGTAGTTTTATTAAATGGGATTTTGAAATGGGATCCCTAATATTTTCTTGTTACGTGATTCAATTGAACTGTCAAAATAGTGGAGTACACAGTCGCTTAAAAATGTGAAAATTTGAGTTTAGCTTTGTTGTTCTTTAATTGCTCTAAAAATCTGTTTTAAAATATGGCCCTCTTGTAGCTGGTTTTAAAATTGCATATAGTTAAATTATCAAAATACATGATCCACACTCCTGCTTATTGGAAGCTAAGTAGCGTTTTGGGCCTTCAGGGATTTGATCCCTGAGCCAGGACTTCGCTGCCTCCCCTTTGTCCAGGACTGGGCCTGATTTGGGCCCAAGGTTTTGAAAGTCCTGGGTCGTTGTTTTTCTTTTGGTTTAATGGTTTTGAAATTGAAATGTGAGCAGCTGGCCTCCCAAGCTAAGTGGTAGATTCGAGCTAAGGATCTCTTCAAATTGAAATGGTCCTTGTTCGAATCTGGGCTTTATCTTGGGGCCCAAACCTGCCGTCCCTTTTAAATGTTGTTTCTTTCTTATTGGGCTGCTAGTTTATTGGTCCTGGGCCTAGCCCCTTTTGTTAAAATAATTAGCTTTTCCCATGTAAACCTTTAGTTAATTGATTAGAACTTCAATCATATTTAGTGTTAGTTACTTAAGTCCCTTAATTAGAATGGAGGCGGGCCATAATAGATAATAATAGTTCGTGGCTCTCCCGAATTTTAGTTAGCACATCCTTTAAAAAATGAAGTTGAGGTGCGCCGCACCAAATAAAATCACAAATGCGTGGCCCTCTTTTAATTATTTCCTTTTAAAACACTTAGAATTCGAGGCGTGCCATTTAGCGAATTTTCATGGCCCTCGCAAAGTTAACAATGCGTTAGTTGCTTTAGGCGCGTGTTTTAATAATATTACCTTCTTAAACTCGGGTGTGCATTTCATGTGACCCAGATCCAAATCCTAAAACGTTGAATAAAATGTGTTTCGGATTGCGGGTGCATTTCATGTGACGCGATCCAAAGACATGTTTTAGGCGACGTTCAATCTTCTTTAAAATTAATTAAAAGCGGTTAATAATTTAAAATTGCACTATAGGTTTGAACATGTATTAAATCAGATAATAGGCTAATTGTAATAGCTTAAGCGACCGTGCTAGAACCCCGGAATCCGGAGGTGCCTAACACCTTCCCTCGGGTTAACAGAATTCCTTAGTCAGATTTTCTGGTTCGCAGACTTCACATGGAAAGTCAAAATTTTCCTCGATTTGGGATTGAAAATAAACCGGTGACTTGGGAGCCCAAAAACAAACCTATCCCAAGTGGCGACTCTGATAAATAAATAATCCCATTTCGAATAATGTCACTTAAATTGGAAAAAGTCCCTTATATACTACCCTTCGGGGTGGTGTGTAAAAAAGGAGGTGTGACAGCTCTGGCGACTCTGCTGGGGAAACGGACCCAAAACTTCGGTTCAGGGTTCAAGAATTCGAGCTTAGAATAGCTGTTATGATTGGCTTTATCTGATTTTCCTACATGTTTCATGCTAAATGTGCTAAATGCTTTACCGCTTTGATATTTGGTGAATTGTATATATATAAACTGCTACGAAACCCTTCCTCTCTCTGAGTCTTCTACATCATGGAGAAGGGTGAACTTCGTGTGACTTCTCTTCTGTTTAGAGTCTTATCCCATTTAATCGGACAAGCTGCTAAGCCAGCGAAGCTTCTGTATTCCCGGTACGCTGCCCTCTCGGCTCGAGTTGTCCGCTCGGGTAAGCCAGGTCTAGCACAATAAACCCAGGTTTTAAACCTAGTATAACAAAGCCTCGTGCCGGATCCCTAGTAGGAACTTTTGTTTGCATCACGTGCATTTGACTTAGGGGACTCAACACAGGGGTTGGGTCCGTCTAGGACAGGTGACCTGAAATGAAAGGACCATCCTGATGCATCTTACTTGCTACTTGTGCATTTATTTGCTCGGCTTTGCATGTTGACCGGCTTGTAAATAATGGGAGAGAGTTAAAAAAGAGAATAGCAATGCTAGGGTTAAGTGAGGGTAATCACCTGTTTTGAAAAACCAATACCCAAATAGTACTGAAACTCTGCCGGATTTTTGAGAAAATAAAGGTTTTGTTTTCAAAAATTGGTTTTGTCAAATCTGACCGAACTACGCGGGTCTGATTCTCACTGGATGTGAGATACGTAGGCAAACCTCATCGGTTCCGATCCCAATTTTCAAAAAATCCAAAAATATTTTTTTTTCTAGTTCTTTCTTTAGAAATGTTTCCTTAGAAAATTAAAAAAAAGTTGTTTTTAAACTCAAAAATGGTTTCGTTCTTTCTAATGTCTTTCATACGAAAAAAAGGAAAAATTCAATAAAATTCAAAATCCAAAAATACGGGTTTCCTTCATTTTGAAGTATTTTTCAAAAAAAAAATCCCAAAAAAAAAAATTCAGAAACAAAAATCCAAAAAAAAAATTACTCCTTAGATCTCTTTCTTTCACAAATGTCAATAAAAAAAAAATTTGAAAAATTGAAGTCCAAAAAAATTTTTGCTTTTCTTTAGAAGTACTTTTGTAAATAATAAAAGCTCAGAAATTCAAAATATTTTTCTTAAAAAAGGTCCCTCTTTCGAAAATTAAGAGGTTACATCCAAAATCCAAAAAAAATGTTTTCTTTCTTCCTTAGAAAAAGAGAAAACAAATCAAAATTCAAACAAAATTTTTTTTTTACTTTTGAAATTCCCAAAGTTCCAATCAAAAGAAAAGGAATTTTTAGAGGTCTTTCTTTCAAAAATAAAATCAAAATCAAACAAGAAAAAAAGAAAAATTCCCCCTTCTTCTTTTAAAGTATTTTTTTAGAAAATTCCAAAAGAAAAAAAAATCAAAAAATATTTTTCTTTTTGCCTTAAAGCTTTCATGGTCTGAGTTTTAGAAAAGTAAAAACAGAACAAAAAAAAAGAGTTAGTTTATTTACTCCATTGCCAATCTTCCCAGAACTACGCTCGGTCTGATTCATGCGGGGTCATGATACGTAGGCAATCTCCATAGGATTCGACCATAACCAAAAGAAAGAAAAAAAAGAGAAAAAAGTGAAAAGAAGAGGCAATGAAAAATGAGAGAAAAAGGGCAAGAGAAGAAAAGAAAAGAAAAACAAAAAGAGAGATGAAAAGGAGAGAGTGGAAATCGAAAGAAGAAAAATGGGAAAGAATAAGTAAAGCCGGGATGAAGCATGCAACCGTTGCAAAACATGTGGAAACCTATTTAACTGTATAGGTGCATCACACCCCAACATGCGATTACCTATCTATTATTTGTCTCAAACTAACCGTTTGCTGCTGTCACCTCCAGTCCAGGTTTTATAGAAACGGTGGTTGGTTTTTCGTGGTAACCTGGCTTCACATCCATACTTTATTAGATCAAAGGGGAGTATCGGTATGTCTTCAAAAATGACCTTGCCAACAATTCCCATCGCAGATGATAGCCCAATCTCGGGCATCCCGACCTCGGAATCTGCAACGGCTGAAGAGAATAGGATCTTACGTCTTCGAGTCATGGAAATGTGGGATGCTTGGGCGAATGGAAGAGAGCCGCCGAGTGCTATCCCGGGATTCCCCGAACTGTTTCCTAGATCAGGGGGTACTTCTAATGTTCCAATCAATCATCCAAACACTCCACTGGGACAACCCACCATATCAGCTCATTTCGTGGGAACACCTTCTGAGTTTCGCCCCCAGATGTTCATGTCCGGTGCGGCCTCCAATATCTTCACCGCTCCCCCATGCTCAGCCACAACACAGCCTGCACTGCCTAGGCCCACTTTTGATCCTTCAGTCTTTACATTCCAAACACCTTTTGTCCAAATGGATCCTCCTCAGTTCCCCACTTATACTTATCCTCAACTGCCTCAATTTGAGTTCACTGCGGGACAGGAAAGGGCTCCCAAAACTCCCGAACAGGAAAAAATTGCAAAGAGGATGAGAAGCTTGGAGCAGAGCCTCAAGAACATACAGGTTCTGAGTGGGCAGAAAGGTGTGTCCTATACTGATTTAAGCATGTTCCCTCATATGCACCTGCCTCCGGGATTCAAAACTCCAAAGTTTAAAAGTACGATGGACATGGTGATCCTATTGCTCATCTTAAGAAATACTGCAATCAGTTGCGAGGAGCTGGAGGAAAAGAAGAGTTACTCATGGCTTATTTTGGAGAGAGTCTGGTTGGTATTGCCTCCGAGTGGTATATGGATCAAGATATATCTCGTTGGCACATCTGGGACGACCTTGCTAGAGACTTTGTTAGACAATTCCAGTACAATATAGACATTGCTCCAGACAGAAACTCGTTGGCAAACCTAAAAAAGAAGTCCTCAGAGAGCTTCCGGGAGTATGCAATCAAATGGCGTGAGCAAGCATCTAGAGTAAAGCCTTCGATGGACGAGGTCGAAATGGTCACAGTGTTCCTCCAAGCTCAAGAAGCCGACTACTTTCAAAATATGATGTCAGCTATGGGTAGACAGTTCGCGGAAGCTATCAAAATCGGTGAAATGGTGGAAAATGGATTGAAAACAGGCAGAATCCTAAGCCAATCCGCTATAAGAGCAACCTCCCAAGCCATTCAAGGCGGGTCTGGAGGGTTAACAAAAGGCAAGAAGAAAGAAGAAACATCCATGGCAGCATCAGGTGCAAGAAGACACCGTGCTCCCAGATCCATGTTCCCAGAAAGAACCCCTCAGCATTATTACCCTCACCAGGACATGGCCTATGCTCCTCCGCCATATGCGATCATGAATGCTCAACCTTTTGTCCGTCCTCAGCAGCAAGCTAACAGGAACCAAGCTCCATTTCAAAGAAACCAGCCTCCTCGCCAAAACCACTATAATCCCCGTCCTCCACAAAGCAACTTTCCTCCTCGTGAGACACCCAGGAGGCAAACTTTTACACCAATCGGTGAATCCTACTACAGCCTGTTTCCAAAGCTTGTCCAAATGGGTCTGCTATAGCCAGTTCCTCAAACAAGGCAAAACCCGGCATCACCCGCTTACAGAACTGGTGCTAGATGTGCCTATCACTCAGGGGCGGAAGGGCACGACACGGACGATTGCTGAACCTTGAAGAGAGCAGTGGAGAACTTGATAGAACAAGGGAAGATAGTGCTAAGGGATGAGGATGTCCCCAATGTGACCAATAACCCACTGCCAGCCCACAACAACGGACCGGTAATCGGAATGATTTGTGAGGATAAGGAATTTGACCCGGCATTGAAGGCCATAATCGCCATTGCTGATGTAGAGAGGAAACCAAAAGCTGCCCCGAAACAAGACAAAAGGGAGAAAAAGAACAAAACCGCCCCTCCAAAGTCGGAGAAGAAGATTGAAGTTGAAACTGGGGCAACGCCTCCTTAAGATGCTGTTCTCTATGTCCGTCGGGGCCGCAAGGAAAAGCAGATGACTTTGAGTCCTCCCAGGAGATTTGAACTGAACAAGGCGACCCAAATGTACGTGCCCAAGGGAGCTTATGTGGTGCGGGGGCCAACTAATCCACCAAGGCTGAGTGAGCCCGTGGTTATTGGTCGCGCTCCACAGAGGCCCATGACTGATCCTACCACGGTGCCTTGGAACTACCATAAAATAGTGGTGACGTATAAGGGCAAGGAAATCTCAGGAGAGGTTCAACAAAATTACCCTGTGGAAAAGTACCCCAATTTGGAAGAAGTGAACAACGCCACCGGGAAGCGATTCCTAGCTAAAAAACTCGTGAGTGCCGAAGAGGCGGAAGCTTTCTTTCAAAAGATGAAAATGGCGGATTATGAGGTGATCGACCGGCTTCGAAAATCTCCTGAACAAGTCTCCTTATTATCCCTGTTGATGAGCTCCACCGAACATCAGAAGGTATTGATCAAAACTCTCAACGAAGCATATGTGCCTGTCGAGACTTCTGTAGAGCGGTTGGAGAGAATGGCAGAAAGATTTTTCACAATTAACCAGATCTCCTTGAGAAAAGATGACTTGCCTCCGGAAGGGGCTGCACATAACAAAGCCCTGCACTTAACTGTCAAATATGAAGGATACTACATGAAAAGAGTTATGGAGGATGCAGGTTCTGGGGTGGACATCTGCCCACTCTCAACACTACAACGCATGGAAATTGGGACTGAAAGGATTCGTCCCAACAATGTCTGCGTACGAGCCTTCGATGGTATCAAAAGGGACACGATTGGAGAGATTGATCTAATTCTGACCATTGGCCCAGTGGACTTTGAGGTGGCTTTCCAAGTTTTAGAGATGGACACATCCTACAACTTTCTTCTGGGAAGGCCATAGATCCACGCAGCAGGGGCTGTACCTTCCACTCTTCATCAAATGGTAAAATTTGAGCATAAGGATCAAGAGATCGTGGTCCACGGGGAGGATGAACAATCAATTTATCGGGACCCATCAGTCCCCTGTCTCGAAGCAAGAGAAGGGAGCGAGCATATAGTTTATCAGCCCTTTGAAGTTGTGGTGGCAGACCAGTACGAAGAAGGAAACCCTTGCCCCCAACCCTTCCTATCCATGCATCAATTATGGTGGCTAAAGAAATGATCCAACATGGCTTCAAACCAGGGAAGGGACATGGAAAGTCCCTGCAAGGAATAGTTGAACCAATTACCCTGCTTGCCATTGAGAAGTACTTCGGGATAGGCTTCCAACCTACTCCAGATGACATAAAATGGGCCGACGACAGAAAGAATGACGGAGTTTTGCCGCAACCACTGCCACATTTGTACGAGACCTTTGTCAAGCCAAAATACAATGAAGAAGAGGAGGATGAGGCCTTTACGGCCGAAGAGATTGAAGAGATATGTGGGGCAATGAGAAAGATACTATACGAAACCCATATGGTTCAGCCACGAGAGGGATCAAGCACCGCTGAGGTGCTGTATATGGGACCAAACGCCAAGCTGCAGAATTGGAAGGCTACGCCATTCCCAACTAGGCGGGAGTCCCGGTAGAACTGTCCTGCCACTTTTTCTGCATCGCGAGTTATTCCAGGGTGTAACTCGGATGTTTTCTTTAGTTTTCTGTCTTTTAATTTCCAAAATGTAAACCCTGTTATCTTCAAATTCCAAGAAATGAAATCAATATTTCATCGTTTATCTTTCTTTATTCTTTCTGATTTTTTCTATTTTTCTCTTTTTATTTCTTCTTTCAGTTCTAATAATGCGGCTTTAAATAATATGACATGCTTGCAGACTTCATGCCCAGATCCAAACACGTTGTCTTATTGTGAAATAATGAACCAAGAACCAGAAGATGATGAAGAAGAGGCTTTTAGGGAAATAAATCGAGAATTGGAACAATTTGAGAATAAACCTAAAGCCAATGGTGCCGTCGAAGAAGCAAACAAGAACATCAAGAAGATTTTGAGAAAAATAATCCAGAGCTCCAGGCAATGGCATGAAAAGTTGCCGTTTGCATTATTGGGATATCGCACTACGGTGCGCACATCGGTTGAAGCAACCCCATACCTTTTGGTCTATGGCACTGAAGCCGTAATACCTGCGGATGTTGAAATCCCCTCTCTCCGGATCGTTGTTGAAGCTGAAATTGAAGACAGTGAGTGGGTCAAGACCTGTCTGGAACAGTTGACACTGATTGATGAAAAGCGGATGGCTGCGGTCTGCCACGGGCAGTTGTACCAACAAAGAATAGCCCGTGCTTATAACAAGAAAGTGCGGCCCAGGAATTTTGAAGTGGGACAACTTGTGTTAAGGCGAATTCTTCCTCATCACCAGGAAGCAAAAGGAAAGTTTGCTCCTAATTGGAAGGGTTCATACATCATCAGAAAGATATTGCCAAGAGGAGAATTGTATCTAGGCGATATCGAAGGAAATGATCCCGAAGCAGCTGTGAATGCGGATACAGTAAAAAGGTACTATGTTTAGGCTTTCTGCAGCAATGACTTTGTTCAATTGGGATGACGAAGGCTTTCATTCTTGCTACCCAAACACTATCAACCTTTTGCAAACCCTTTGAGCCAGTCACCTTTCTTTGGCCACCCTCTTTGGAACCCGAAAGCGTACTGGAAAAAAAATCAATCAAAAAAAATAAAAAATAAAAGAAAGAAAAAGAAAACAAAACAAAACAAAAAAAAACAAAAACAAAAACAACAAAAACAAAATGTTTCCTTGAACTACGTCTGACTTGATTCCGAAAGGATACGTAGGCAGCCTCTCTCTGGAGTTCAGTCACACCAAAACAAAAATCCCAATTCCCCCCAAAAGTGAAAGTGGGGCAAATAATATAATGGTTCGTAAATGATCCTACTAGAATGGTTCCAAAGTTGTAATTCCATCCAGATTTTTTTTACCCAAACCTTGTCCAAGTCCTTCTGATCAATTGGCAAAGGCATCGGAATTAGAAAACACCGTTGTTGGAATCTGATACAATCAACTGAGAGAAATAAAATGAGAGAGTCTTATCGGTGAAAACCTACGGGCACCATAAGGCGACGGTGAGCAGAGAAATTGATAATGAGAGAGCCCGTTTAGTGAAAACTTGTAATGAGCACTATCGGGCGACGATAAGAAGAGAAATGAGAGAGGTCGATTGGCGGAAACCCGCAAAGGGCGCCTTCGGTCGAAAAGAAGACACATCCCACCACTGAAAGAGTCCTGGCAAGATCCCCTGGTTTGGAAACACGGGTCACAATGAGTTTATGAGAAGTTGGGAAAGTTTGGGCGGGTCAGGCATCCAGTCCAAGAGGCATGTCATGTCTATTTGAAGCCTGCATGCACCCCAGATAAGTCCTTCCTTCCTTCCCGAAAGGGACACTTCTCTTTAAATTTATTTTCTTTTGTTTTTCCTTGAATCCCTTTCGGTCTAACTCTATTTCCGAAACTAATACAAAGAAAAGGTGGCAAGATTGGCTTTATAGGGCTCTGCCTAACAAAAGCTAAAGAAAAGTACCCAGCCTCAGCGGGTGCATCAAGTCGAACCCGACTGGCCATGATAGCTCTGAAATCAAAGCTATTGAAAAGGAAAAGGAAGTCAAAGGCAAAAGTCCTGAAGGCAGAATAAAGTGGAAGGGTCGAAGCCCCACGCGGGCGAGTCGTCATGAAATCCCAAAAGTTGAGCCTTTTGGAATGAAAGAGAGATTGATCTTNCTGAGTTGTGCCTTTTTAGACATGTGGCCTCCATTCCCTAGTCACCTTTTGCCAACATTTGGGCTCCAATCCCTGAGTTGAGCCTTTTTAGACATAGGGCCTCCATTCACTAGTCGTCTTTTATCAACATTAGGGCTCCAATCACTGAGTTGTTTCTTTTTAGACATAGGGCCTCTATTTTTAACATAGGGCCTCCATTCCCTAGTCGCCTTTTTACCAACATTAGGGCTCCAATCCCTGAGTTGCGCCTTTTTAGACATAGGGCCTCCATTCTCTAGTCGCCTTTTGCCAACATTAGGGATCCAATCCCTGAGTTGCGCCATTTAGACATACGGCCTCCATTCCTAGTCATATTTACCAACATTTGGGCTCCAATCCCTGAGTTGAGCCTTTTTAACATAGGGCCTCCATTCCCTAGTCGCCTTTTGCCAACATTAGGGCTCCAATCCCTGAGTTGAGCCTTTTTAGACATAGGGCCTCCATTCCCTAGTCGCCTTTTGCCAACATTAGGGCTCCAATCCCTGAGTTGGCCTTTTAGACATGCCCTAGTTATCTTTTCGCCAATATTAGGGCTCTAATCCCTGAGTTGAGCCTTTTTAGACATAGGGCCTCCATTCCCTAGTCGCCTTTCGCCAACATTAGGGCTCCGATCCCTGAGTTGACATTTTTAGATAAAGGGCTCCATCCTCTGATCTTTTCCCTTCTAGATAGATGCAATCCTTATTTTATGTGCTTTCATAAAAAAATTTAAGATTTTGTTGCAAATAACTCACGAAATTTTCCTAGTAAAAACTGGGGCAGAAAATTTCGTTCGTTTGTTTGTTTTGGTGTCTAAACAGGTTTTACCTCAAGGCACGGGATTCGAGATGACCAAAAGAATGAGTCTCGATTCAGAATAAAGAAAAGAACAAAAGAACAAAAGAAGTGAATTCAAAATGCTGAAGCAGACAAAGATGCGGACTGCTCAAAATTTGATTGAAGTCCCAAGCTTCGCATGTCCCGCTTTAATCCAAATGCTGAAGAAAGAACCAGCACCTACAGCTTACGAGCAACAAGATTCAGATCAGGGTCCACAGCAAAATCAGCTAAGACTCAAGATCAAGCTTCAAGAGATTTATATATAGGAATCTTGTAACTCGTAGTTGATAGGCATAGCTAGCTTAGCTTTTATTTTCCTTTTGGTGTAATAAGGAGGTCAGCAAGCAGTAGCAGCAGCAACAACAGTGAAATCACAGCTCCCGGTAGTCCCAGCTACCAAAACTTCCAGAACTACACTGACCTGATTCCTTTATAGCCAAAGATATGTAGGCAACCTCTGAAGTAAGGTTCAGTCAGACAATTTTCAAAAAAATGCTTCTCATGGAGTGCCAAGCGGGCAAAAATCCCTCATAATTGCTCATTTATCTTTGCCCGAAAACCCTTCGTGTCTCCAAGCAAAGAGGGGCAGCTGTGAGCACGTGATTTTTGCCTCGCATGATTTACTCCTACAGGATTCATAAAATTAGGATTTTTCTTTTAATTATTTGATTTTTAGGATTTAATTGCATAATTTTCATGTTTATTTGCATTTCTGTGTGCATTTTTTAGTTTAACATAATTCATAAAAAAATACAAAAATACGCATTGCATTTGCATTTAGGATTTAATTTTACATATTTTAGATTAATTAGCAATTAGGGTTTTGCAAAAATACAAAAATCACAAAAATTGATTTATTTGCTTTGTTTAACTTTTGGCTTTGAATTTTGTTAGCTTTCCTTTAATTTGGTATTTAATTGTTTGAGTTAATTATTACTTAGAGCTTAATATAATTTGGTAGGGTAATTTTGGAGTTAATTTAGATTTTTAGTTTTAATTTGAAAAGAAAATGAAAAGAGTTGGTCTTCTAGTTAAGAGACCCAATTTTGGGCCAAAAACAATACAATTACCAAGGCCCAGACCCCAAACCCGTTCAAATAAACCTTCAACCCGGCCCAAAACCACCCCGAACCGGTCCAGATTCTCCCGTTCAAACGACACCGTCTTGATTAAAATCAAATCTGGACCGTCTATGTTTTGTTGATCCAATGGACCACAACTCACCCATCCCTGGTATATAACTGTCCTAACGACCCCCCTACCCCATCATCTCTCATCACAACAAACCCTAGAGACCAACCCTAGCCACCTTATTTTCCCCCACCGTCTCCACCGCGCGCTGCCTACCGAAAATCGCCTACGGCGGCGGCCGACGTCCAATAGATGCAAAACTTACACCAAATCATCACTTCACCTCCCTCGTTCCAGACCTCCACTCCATTTCCTTCAAAACCCCCTGGAACCTCTCGAATCCTCGATTGAAAAATCAAAACCCTAGCGCCGCCACAATTTTCCCAGTGGCGGCGCCACCTCTATTCAACCCCAGTTTGCTTCCAAGAAACCATTACCCTTTCTTTAACCCTAATCCACCACCATATCTTTTCAAATCATCACCAAGCGAGGCCAGTTTCAGATCTAAGAGAAAAACAAAAGTAAACTCTTCCAATTCTTCAACTGTCCAAGAGTGATTTGGCCTAAAAGTTGTGTTAATCGTTTGTTCTCACAAGAATATCCGACTAATACCACTTTTGTTCAAATCGGAGAGTACCGGAGGTCCGTTCAAGCCTACAGTACTGGTTCGCCTATTATAGGTATCGCTTGATCCCTCGTCATTTTTTATCTTATTTGTTCATCCTTTATTTCTTCTCCCATCTTTTCTGCCCGCCATTCCAAAGTTGCATTTTCGTCTGTTATCTCTTTCTTCAAATAGATCAGATTTTGGGATTATATTAATTATATTAGATCAGATTTTTTTTATCTCCTAAAGTCCTAATGTTGAATACAGTGTTTACATGGATGCGTTGTTTAGTTTCAGTTTGGACTGGCATTAATTCGAATAAGCAGTCCTGCATCTAGGAGCCATCAGGCCCCGCGCTTGGCCCAAATTATGGATTCATACTTTTAGTCTCTTCATTTAAAAATACAGTTTTGGTCTGGTCCACATAAGAATCCTGGTCCATCAATTTTCAAGTAGTTCTAATTTTAGTAAGCCCCTCTGATTAATTTGTCATTTCGTTAATATTGGAGGCAAGCCATAATTAGATAACAAATAGCTTATGGCCCTCCAAATTCTAGGTTGAATGTCCTTTAAAAAATAAATTTTAGGTGCGCCGCACCAAACAAAATTGCAAATGCGCGGCCCTCTTTAATTATATCCTTCAAAATACTTAGAATTCGGGACGTGCCATTTAGCGAATGTTCATGGCCTACCGCAAAGTTAACAACGCGTTAGTTGCTTTAGTCATGTATTTTAATAATATTACCTTCTTAAACTCGGGTGTGCATTTCATGTGACCCAAGTCCAAATCCTAAAACATTGAACAAAATGTGTTTCGGATTGCGGGTGCATTTCATGTGACGCGATCCAAAGACATGTTTTAGACGACGTTCAATCTTCCTTAAAATTAATTAAAAGCGGTAATTATTTTTTAAAATGGCACTATAGGTTGAACATGTATTAAAATCAGATAATAGGTCAATTATGATAGCTTAAGCGACCGTGCTTGAACCACGGAATCCGTGGGTGCCTAACACCTTCCCCCGGGTTAACAGAATTCCTTAGTCAGAATTTCTGGTTCGCAGACTTCACATGGAAAGTCGAAATTTTCCTTGATTTGGGATTGAAAATAAACCGGTGACTTGGGACACCAGAAACAAACCTATCCCAAGTGGCAACTCTGATAAATAAATAATCCCATTTCGAATAATGTCACTTAAAGTGGAAAAACTCCCTTATACACTATCCTTCCGGGGGTGGCGTGTAAAAAATGAGGTATGACATGATGCACTGGCCAACTTGGGGTCGACTACTGACTCCGATGAATTTAGCTCGGGGGCAGTAGTGCAACTTATGAACTTAGTGGTAGACGAAGGTCACACTGAAGTAAACTGTACAAGTTAGACTTTGGATTAGAGAAACAAATACATAGACTACCTGAAGATAAAATATTGCCTTCGGATCCCAAAGAATCAAGAGCCCTGCGCACCAAGGCCGCCAGATTTTGCCTAGTCGAAGGGGCATTGTTTAGAAGATCCTTCTTTGGCCCACTAGACAGATTCTTAGGGTCGGGAGAGACTGAGTATGCCATGAGAGAAGTTCACAAAGGCACTTGCGAAAAGCATTCAGGGGTAGAATTCTTGGTTCAGAAGCTAATCAGAGTTGGATACTACTGGAACGAGATGGAGAAGGACACAAAAGACTTTGTGCAAAAATGCGACAAGTGCCAAAGACACGCCTCAATGATTCATCAACGGGATGGAGAGGTTCTCCACCAGTCATGTCGCCATGGTCATTTATGAAATGGGAATGGATATCGTCGGTCCCCTACCATGGGCACCCGATAAGGTTCAATTCATACTATTCATGACCTATTATTTTTCCAAATGGGTCGAGGCTCAGGCATTCGAGAAGGTCTAGGTGAAAGAAGTCACCTGGTATCACATATTATGTCGATTTGGGATACCAACTAAGATCGTTTGCGATAACGGAAAACAATTCGTCGGCAGCAAGGTAAGTAAGTTTTTCGAGGAACACAAGATCAAGAAGATATTATCAAAGCCTTACCACCCTAGTGGAAATGGGCAAGCGGAATCGACGAACAAAACTATAGTCCAAAGCTTGAAAAAGAGGTTAACCGGTTCTAAAGGAAAGTTGAAGGAAATCTTGCCCGAAGTCCTATGGGCATACCGTACAAATTCGAAATCAAGTACCGGGGCGACCCCATTTTCTCTGGTCTACGGAGCGGAATCTTTAATACCAATCAAGGTAGGGGAATCGAGCATCAGGTTCCAGTATGTTGCCGAAGAGTCGAACAGCGAGGCCATGAGCATGAGCATGGAGTTATTGGACGAAAGGAAGGAAGCTGCTCTGGTCCGGTTGGCCACCCAGAAGCAACGAGTAGGCAGGTACTACAAGCCAACCTCTGACACTTTCAAGTTGGGGACTTGGTATTAATTAAGGTAACACTACACACCAGGAACCCAATGAAGGAAAACTGGGCCCAAATTGGGAAGGATCGTATCGAGTTGTCGGAATAACCGGCAAAGGCTCTTACAAACTCGAAACGGGAAATGACATTCAAATACCAAACAATTGGAACATGACACACTTAAAATGGTACTACCACTAAAGTACGAACTTAATTCCTTTTTAATTTTGTTGCATTATGGACTAATGCATGCAGGAACTCGGCCAAGGGAGGATGTGGCTATTAGGTTTGAAAACACGTGTTGCACTCTTTTTTCCTTGAACCGGTTTTGTCCTGAAACGGGTTTTATGACAAGGTTTTTATGAGGCAACAGTAAAACGTGTTACTTTAGTTTTGAAGACCGGCTTTGAACCAAAATTAATGATCGTTTGCACCAAATCAACAGTATCCAAGCCCTCACAAGTTCGGCCTCGACTACTGGGGGCCGTTACCCCTAGATCAAGATCTTTAGCAAAGGAAAAGAAAATTTTTTGTGTCGAAAGCTAAGGTTTGGTGGTTAGGATTCATCGTAAGGGTCAAACAGTCATATGAACCGTGCCCATATAGTCCACTCTAGCCACGACACAAGGATTATACGCCCCCGATCATGTACCTTACATATTAAACAATAAAGAAATATTTGCTTCCCTTATACTTTATTATTGCGCAATACACTTCTCCGATATTGGATCCTAAAGCCCACGGGTTACCCCTACTCAAGGATTGTCGATCGATAAAATTCGGGCGACCCGTGCTACCGATTCCCGGAGGCACCAAACCTATTAGGCTGTGCCCAAACACGAAAGTCTACGACCATCCTAAAAACGACTCGGAGACGTCCGAAGTCCGTACTCAAAAAGTAAGACCCTTAAAAAGATCAAAACTTATTAAAAGGTTACCCTCGGCAAAAACATCGTCTAAGACACTTAAACATCTTAAAAGCCTTCGATTCTATCAAAATCTCGAAGCCACGAGTAACCCAGAGTTGCCATCGAAATCAGGCTCCATTCAGATCTCTGAATGACGGATACTCTATATTACATTTGATTTTATGCTAAGGCATTTAAAACGATGTTCAAACAAAAAGAACGCAAATAGATGCTGGAAAACAAAGATACGATATTGCCTAAAAGGGGAAATTTTATATATTCCAAAAAATATTTACAAAGGCACAATAAAACGACCTCAAAATAAACAAAAAAGAAAATATACCAGGGAAAAATAAAAAAGAACTAAGGCATTTATGCTTGGTCTTCACCGGGGCTAGACTCGTCACCAGAGCCTTCACTTTTGCAGCCTCTTTTTTCGAAGCCAATATCTTCATCATGCCCTTCCACAGCTCGGTCGTAGCCTTGAACTCGTCCATCTCAGCCTGAAGTTGGTCGATTAGGTCTACCTTCTCTTAAACCTGCGAAGTTGCATTATTAGTCACCACGAGTAGCTTCTCGTTTTTAGCCTCAATGATCCTTACCTTCTCGTAATGACCGGGCCAGTGGTTTTGAGTATTACAGCCCCGTTCCCCCATTTATTTCTTATACTATGCTTTTTTGTTATTATGTGACTTGCCGGGGTAGTTGATTTAACTCTGGGGATGTTTCAGAATGAGTTGGGACACTTAGTCCAAAGATTTGAAAGCCTAAGTTGAAAGAGTTTATCAGATGTTGACTTATGTGTAAATGGCTCCTGAATGGAGTTTTGATGGTTCTGATAGCTCTGTATGGTGATTCTAGACTTAGGAGTGTGTCCGGATATTGATTTGGAGGTCCGTAGGTGATTTTGGCTTGAATTTGGCAAAAGTTGGAAAAATAGAAGTTTGGAGAGTTGAGAAGTTTGACCGAGTTGAATTTGTAGTTACCGGGCTCGAATTTCAGTTCCGAAAGTTGAAATAGGTTTACTATGTCATTTATGACTTGTGTGCAAAATTCGAGGTCAATCGGAGTTGATTTGATAGGTTTGGACACCAATTGTAGAAGTTGGAAGTTCATTAGTTTCAATAGGCTTGAATCGGGGTGCGATTCGTGTTTCTGATGTTGTTTGATGTGCTTTAAGGCCTCTACTAAGTTCATATTGTATTTTAGGACTTGTTGGTATGTTGGGTTGAGGTCCGGGGGGCCTCGAGTGAGTTTCGGGTTGATTACGGATTGAATTTGGCCTTATAAAGCTGCAAATTTTCTTGTGTCTGGTGTTCTTATACGCGTTTGCGAGAGAGGTCTTGCGTTCGCGAAGAGTACCTAGGAGGCAGGTGAAGTTTGTTCTTCGCGTTTGTGAAGAAGGCCATGTGTTCGCGAAGGCTCAGTGTTTGTGCATCACGATCGCGAGAAAGGAGTCGCGTTCGCAAAGAAGAGAGGTAGGCCGAGGGACCTCACACGTTTGGTCTACGAGTTCATGATGGAGGCTTCGGGTTCGTGAAGCTTAAAATCGTTTGGCCATCGCGTTCACGAGAGGGCTCTCGTGTTCACGTATGAGGAATTTTGGCAGCAGTATATTTTATGCTTCGTGAACGCGAGGCACTTTCCGTGTTCGCGAAGAAGGGGCATCTAAGCAGAATATAAGAATTCCACACGAGGGTTAGAGTAAAAAATTTCATAATTGGACTTCGGGAGCTCGGATTGAGGCGATTCTTGGAGGTATTTTCAAGGGATTGATTGGGGCAAGCGATTCTAACTCGGATCTGGTTAATATACATGAATATGTCATTGTTTTTATCATTTAATTAGTGTTTTGGATTGGAAAAATTGGGGAAATTTGCAGAAACTTCATAGGCTTTAAATTGAGGATTTGAAGGTCGAGTTGTGATTGGAATTGAGTAATTTTAGTATGGTTGGGCTCGTGGTTGAATGAGCATTCGGATTTTATTAATTTAGTCGGATTCTGAGACGTTGCCCCGAGGTTGGCCTTTTGACTTTTGTTGAAGAACTTAGCTTTATCATATAGAATTGATTCCTATAGCTTGTGTTGATTGTATAGAGTAGTTTGTGGCTAGATTCAAGTCGTTCAGAGGCCGATTCGCGAGGCAAAGGCTTATTGGAGTAGAGATTTGCACAGTTTGAGGTAAGTAACACTTTTAAACTTGATTTTGAGGGTATGAATCCCTGAATTACGTGTTATGTGGTTGGTGTTGAGGTGACACACATGCTAGGTGATGGGCGTGTGGGCGTACACCGTAGTAATTGTGATCCGGTTGATTCTTTGGAACTGTATAGTCATATAATCTTGTTATTATCGATATATTATACATGTATTAGAGAAATGTAGCTGTGATTCATGTTATAAATTATGCTTAGGCTATATGCTAGTACTGTTGAGACCCACAAAGGTCGTGTTGCAGTTGAATTACTTGCTTAATTTTCAATTATGTACTCAGTCACATCTATCATTTGCATATCATATATCAGTCTCTATTACTATATATTGATACATCATATCATCATTATTTGGGCTGATTGTCATGATATTCATAAACCCGAGAGACTAGAGAGATTGCTGACTGAGTGAGGCTGATGGCCTGATTGTGAGAATGTTTATGGGATCGGGCTGTACGCCGTAGCATGCTTTATTTATTCATGCCATGATTGGCTTATTTTAGCACTTGGGCAGGATCCGCCCCTCCGGAGTCTAACTCACCAGCAGTGAGCGCATGTATCTACTGAGTGCGAGTGCGAGTGTCGAGCGCGAGTGCCGAGCGCGATTCCGAGCGTTGGGAGGACTGAGTGAATTGATACTCCAAGGGTATGCATATGATGTTATCACTGTGTTGCATTACAGTTGGCATGCATAATTGACATGTAGATATGGAGATGTATCATTCCTCATTTCAGTCACACTTAGCATATTTTATCCATATTGAGCTTAAACTGTTGAACTTGAAAGAATGTCTATATTTCTATATTGTTAAATTATGTATTTGGACTGTACCTGTTGAGCTCGTCACTGCCTTCAGCCCAAGGTTAAGCTTGTTATTTATTGAGTACATTGGGTTGGTTGTACTTATACTACACTCTGCACTTTGTGTGCAGATCCAGGTACTTTCGGATACGGCAGTTGCTAGCTTTTGGAGATTTATCTGTTGGAGACTATCGAGGTAGCTGCCTTGGCGTCCGCAGACCTTGACTTTCCTTCTTCTCATTTATTTGTATTGTTCTATCTTTCTTTGACAATATTTTTAGCAGCCAGACTATGTTATCATTTAGATGCTCATGTACTCAGTGACACCCAGATTTTGGGGGATTTTGTATTGAGTCACGGTATTTTCTTATATGTTATTTTATGAGATTTTACTCTTAAGCTTACTTTATTATGCTTTCAAATTTATAGATGCATTGTTTACTGGGATTGTCGGCTTGCCTAGTATTGCGATAGGTGCCATCACGACATGTGAGATTTGGGTTGTGACACTTCTTGACCAGGTCGGCGTGCTCCAGCTTCACCGCCGAGGCCTACTTTTGAGCCTTTTCCAGCTCGACTCGAAGAATTGGGAGGTCCTTGAGGGCCTCGTCTTACTGTTCACTAAGAGCCTTGTACATGTCCTTCTTTCGGACTTGCTCTTTGAGCTTGAACTCGAGCTGGCTGATCTCCAAGCGGGACCGAAGGAAGCTTTCATGGTGAAGCACTGAAGCTTGAAAAATAATGAAGTCATTAGAGCAAGTCTAAAACTAAGCAAGATTCGCAAGGAGTACGAATGGTACACGCTTTACCCAGTTTAGTGTCTGTTGCGCCTCGTTGAAGAGGCTCGATGTTCCTAGTTCGTTCATTTTTGCCTGGTCTTCCTAGGTTACCAGGTAATGAAGGTAGCTTGGCTACGCCCACCAGAGCAGACCGGGCTCGGGCATCCGCTAGGATAGTAAGAACGACCGTTCTCTTTCGGTCGGGGTCCACACTTGGGGCAGGGAACTGCTTCACTAGTTTCAGGCTCGATCTTGGTTCGCCCGCTCCTGATGGCACATCCTTTTTTGGGACCTCTAGGTGACCAAGCCCGGAAAAGTCCTCTAACACGGCCATGTCCATGACATTGAAGAACGTCTTGAGGGCATCATCTAGGCCCGACGCCATCTCGTTTGATTTCTCTTTGCCCTCTTGAGCCTCTTCGAGCATAGACTCGGTATAGGATGGCGTCTCTACGATGTCGATGGCACTAGCTACCTCCTTCGAGACGGGAGCAACCCCTCAGGGGACCGTGATCTCCGTTTCTCCCTTTGGTTCCCGAGCTAGAGGGGGATCGACCTCGTGGTTAATTTTCTCGGTTGCTGCCTGCCCCTCCTCGTTGAGGGTCGACTCATGAGCAATAAACTCAAGGTCATCATCCTCGGGGTAATCTCTGAGCCGATAGAGGGAATCAGAATCTGGTACCCGGGACTTCGTGCTCTTTTGTTTTTTCGGATCCAGATGGCTATCATTTTCTTTCCTCACCTCGGCATCCGGGGAACCCAATGACTTCCTTTTCTCCTTTGCGGTGATCCTGGGCTGCCCTAAAGCGGAGGGTTCGACAAGTGCGGATAGATCCTCGTCCTCGTTCAACAGCTTGAGCTCGGTGGTCTTGGGCAAACCTGTGAGAAAGAAGAAGACTTAGCTAAATACAAGTCATATGTATGGATGTAATCATTCGGAAATAACCTCACCATGGGAATGGGCCTCTCACTTGCCCTTCAAGAGCTTGCGCCATGTGCGCTCGAAGTAGGGCATCTGTTTGCAGGTCCCCTCGATCCACTCCTTGAAACGGGAGATTGCATTAGGAACCCGGGAAATCACTGCACAATGACAAACACAAGCAATATGAAAGAGAATAAAAGGAAACGCCAAATACCCAAGAAGGAAAACACTTACGGGATGTGTTCCACTTTTCGGGGAACGGTAGAAATTCAGAGGGGATGAGGTCTTCGGTCTTCACCCGAACGAACCTCCCTTGCCAACCTCGATCTCAGTCATCGTCGATGCTCGATAACGGAGCCTTGCTTGATCGGCTAACGAGCTTGATCAACCTCCATCGGAAGATCCGGGGACTATATAAACGAAGCAGATGGTCGAGGGTGAGCCGAGGTGCTTCGGTGTTGTTTACAAAATGTCGAAGGAGGATTACAATCCTCCAAAAGGACAAGTGAATCTGCCCAAGGCAGACCTCTAACCTTTTACAGAAGTCAAGGACTATGGGGTCCACCGGATGGAGCGTGAAGGGGTAGGTGTAAACACTTAAGTACCCCTCTACGTGAGTGGTGATGTCTTCATTAGGCCCGGGAACGACCACCTCCTTGTCCTCTAGTTACATTCTACTCGGACTGTGGGTAGTGTTTCCTCTGTAACGGAGCATATGTTCCTCCATGCTCTCACACCCCGGTCCTATTGAATGGAGGCCTTCTCGACATTGAAGTCGCTCCCTATGGAGCATCCCCCGGGTATGAAGCTCTTCAAGGGAGGCTTCTGGGCCACCGCGGGAATGGCTACTTCGGCATCTGTGGCCCGATTAGAAGATGAAGGGGTGATTTTCTGAGGCACGGATTTGGAAGTTTTCGCCATTGAGTTCTCGGAATATGAAGATTTGAAGAAAATCTATGAAGGTTTGAAGATGAAATGAAGAAATGAAGGTCTAGGTTGAAGATTCAAAGAAAATCTATGAAGATTTGAAGATGGGATGAAGATATGAAGATCTAAGAGTAATGTGTGAAGATTTGTAGAAGTCAAAGGCAAATAGTAAATTTGAGGGTAAATTCAAGAGTTCTGGAATCGAGAAGCGGGGAAGTAAAAAGAGGGGAATAGCTTCTATAGAGGAAGAACGGTCAACGCACGACGTTTCGCATTCGGGGCAAGTCAGCCGGCGACTAACACGTGTCCGAAGTTAGAGCGACGCGATTGATGGGACGTTTCGTTGACCCAGCAACCCGGTCGTGACGTACGAGGGAAGGAACTGAGGATCATTTATCGCTTTCCGTTACTTCGATAAATTTACTCTCCGAGAATCGAGGGGACTATATGTATACGGGTAAAATCGGGGGCAATGTCTACCCCGATTCCCCGGTGAAAGAACGAAAGGAGAGCATGAGCCCGATTTTTGCAATCGAGGTCAAAGACCATTCGTATCAAGACCCAAGAAGGGTGAACGATATATCTAATATCGGGCATGTAAAAGCGACGCGCCCGGGCTGAATGTAAGTTCTACACCTCGGGAGACACGCTGAACGGTTATGCATGACGGATAGAGGGTCGTGATACCCGCCTCAACCGGATATCACGGTGCGAATCTCGCTCGATGTCGATCAACAATTATCGAAAAAAGAAGATTTTTACCTTTTTAGGCTGTTAGTCGGACTAAAACTCTCCTACTATATAAAAGGGGAAGTTTTTCTTTAGTGTGACACAATATAACACGCAATCCAAGGCAATAAAAGATTATTTTTGTTCTCTAAGCTTCTGTTGACAGTTTTACTCGCTTGTTATGTTCTTTATTCACGACTGGGCTTAAATCGAGGGCACAATCGAGGTCGAGTTCATTATTCCATCTAATCTAAGATCAGTCCTGGTCTTAGCATTGCGAGCGGTTTGATCATTTGTTTCATCTTCAATCCATTTTCCTATTATTCTTAACTATTAGTGTTGAACTAAATCACGTATCAGTTAAATCGCATACACATTTAATTGTTACCCAATTTGAAGGTAAACAAAGTGCATTGGCATCTTCTGTCTATGTAGATTTGATTTTAGCTGCCATAATTGAGTCGATTGGATGGGTCGTTTATGTTCGAATGCAAATAATTTTATAGTGATCTAAGTTATTGTTGATTGTTGTGTCAAAATTCATGCAAATATTTCATTTTTAGTTAAATATGAATTTGGACATTAACAATTTACTATCTTCCCATCCAAGTGATTTGTTAGATGATGAAAATCGAATTAGAGAAAATTTGAAGATAATGCAATACCACCTATAAATTCCACCTAGCCGTTTAAATTCTTACATACATTATTAAGCGTATGATTTGTTTGACTGGTATATTAAGAAGATTTAATTTTTGCACGAAATTTAGCATTGATAATTGATGTTTGGTTGTTACTTTTCTTTTCCCCATAAATAATATGTGAGAATTTTTCCTATTTTATGAGGTATAAATGCAAAAATAAAATTAGTGACACATGGATTAAAAGCACTAAGATGGCAAATCTACTCCTTATAATAGTAAATAAAGTTTTATTTTATTTAAAAAAATAAATACATATTTAAATTATAATATGTATACTAATTAGTATTTTCTTTGTTTAATTTTATGCGATGATATTTGATTAGTTATGAAGTTAAGAAATTAAAGAAAACTTGTGATATATATAAATCAAATGTAAAGTAGCAAAAAAATTCTTTTAAATGAGTATGGGTGGAAATTCCCAACAAATAATATCATAAATAATAAAATAAAAAATTAAATTTAAATATTTTCAAAAGAAAAAAATTATGTCATTATTTTTCATCTGTCACGTAAAATGACACCAAGTATTATTAGTAGCAAACTTCAACTTCAAGCATAAAATGTCTCTATATAAAAGTCCGTTAAATAGGGAGTAGTAGTTTATTTACACGAAAGGAGCAGCCCGAATTCCTTTTCGGGTTGATTGAATTCTTCCCCCCTCCGCCAACCGATTGCGCTCTCCGTCTCCGCCCAAATTGATTTTTCTCCGGTGAAATCTCTCAGAGTAAAATGGAGAAGAAGAAAAAAGCAACGAATCCAACAAGTGACGATTCCGAATCCAACCTCTGGTCTTTTCTGACTCCAAGGGGAACTACAGCTTCCTTCGTTTGCATCACTCTCTTTGCAATTTTAGTCCGAGTAGCAGTATCAATCCACCCTTATTCAGGTGCTGGAACTCCTCCCAAATACGGAGATTACGAAGCTCAGCGTCATTGGATGGAGATCACACTCAATCTCCCTGTTAAAGAATGGTACCTAAATAGTACTGTCAATGATCTGAAATATTGGGGTCTTGATTACCCTCCTCTTACAGCGTATCAAAGCTACATTCATGGTCTTTTCCTCAGATATTTTGATCCACAGTCAGTTGCACTCTTCACTTCCCGCGGCTACGAGTCTTATATTGGGTATGACTTAATTTCAAAGTTCTGATTTTTTTCGGAGTATCTACTGGAAGATGAGATAATAAAAGAATTTGATGTGTTTTTAATGCAGAAAATTGTTGATGCGGTGGACAGTGTTATTATCCGATGTCCTAATATTTTTTCCTGCTGTTATTTATTTTGTTACTGTTTATTACTCTGGTACTCATGACGGGCCGAAAAGTGGTAATATGTGGCACTTTGCCATGATTTTGTTGAATCCATGTCTGATATTGATTGATCATGG
>NW_017670954.1:232135-235478 GCF_001879085.1 Nicotiana attenuata
TTTGGTGTACCACTTCAGTCATTGTGAAGTGGAAGAGATTGTTCAGTACCCAAGCACTAAGGATTCTTAGTCTTGTTTCAACTGTTTCCACGTGTCTACCCTCAATGATGCTGCTAATATTGGCGCCAAGCAGAAGCAACTTTCTGTTTGGACTGCTCAGCAGTGCTTTATCATTCTACTTCTTCTCATTTCAAGGTACAAAAAATTAGTTTGTTTCCCATATCTGTTAGTGTTTCTACTTATATGTGATTGGCTTCTCTCAGTATAACACTAATTGATGCTTTTTTGGCTGAAATACAGTTCATGAGAAATCTATTCTGCTGCCTCTTCTTCCAGCAAGCTTCTTGGCGATAGATGAGCCTCTTATTTTTCGCTGGCTAACATATTTTGCCTTGCTCTCTATGTTCCCTCTTCTAAGGCGTGATGAACTGATTCTTCCATATATTGCATTATATGGTCTCTTCGTCCTCCTGTACAACGCACCTGTTCAAAGAAAAGACATAAGGGAGACCCGCTCTCATTTTACAACTTTAAAATATTTTCTCATCACCAGCTCTCTTCTTCTGCATATTGTTTACTTGATGGTAACTCCACCAAGAAGGTACCCTTACCTCTTTGAGGCAGTAATGATGCTACTCTGTTTCTCTCAGTTCTTTTTTATTTTTATGTACACAAACATGAAACAATGGGAGTTTCTGAAGCTTTCTAGTCAAACAGTTAGAGAAAAGAAAAATATATAGTACTTTGGTGATTTTCTTGGAGTACATTTTTGGAAGGGCCATATAGTTGTTTTCACAGAGAATCTGTAAATGGAAGATTTTAGTTTTACTTCCAAATAGGAAAGATGCTTATAGTTTCAAGTCTGCGTAACACTTGTGATTTACCTTGTACGGCTGAGCATAGCAGAACTAGTAGGAGGCCACTCTCTCCTATTTTAGCCCATTTCATGTGGATTTTGATTGGCCTCATCTCAATTTTCATTATTTTCGAGTTACCTTTATTTCTTTGACCCCTATCCCTGCTCTCTCTGATTGCACCACCTTTGTTTGGGTATTGTTTGTTATTTGCGTATCATAAGAGGGACAGATCCAGTAAGTGGTTCTCTTCTGTCTGACGTGGTTAACTATGTTTTATACATTGTTTTCTTATGTCTAAAATGAAATGTTTGGTGACAAACGTTTTACCTTCAAAGAGATCAGATACTTGGTGATAGAAAGAAATGAGTACCCCTTTAATTGAGCTAACCTTTCCCCAATGCATTGGTCATGCCTATATATAAGCTGGTCTTTCCTTCAATATTTGTGGAAATAAAACATAAGAATGAATAGAATAGGTAGAGGGATGAATATCAAGTTCGTAATTTGTGGGGGGAGTGATTGAGGAGTTTGTGTTTGTTTCATTGTCTCTCCTTTTCTAGTTTTTTGAGGGGTTCAGTTGGTTTACTGCTATAGTCGTTGTAATTGTATGTGTGAACGTGTGTAGCCAGCCGCTCACACTTTGAAGTCAAATTGAAGAGTGTAATGACAGCAGTTTCTTTGAAGTCCAGTTTGGTTTAGGTCCCTTTCAAATTTTATTTGATATACCAATCAAGTTAATCAATGCTCCAAACTGTATTATTAGGGAAGTTGAAAAGTTTGGGGCTTTGAGGAGGAAGCTGACTTTAACTCTTCGTCCTATTCAAACCTTTCAGTTGTTTAGGGATTATTTCATCTACTTCTAAATTTATTTGTTAATTTCATATCGAAGACATGTATTGTGAAAGTTATATCTTTTAAAAAAAAAAAAAAAAAGTTATATCTTAACATGATTCTGGGGTCTAGGGCTGTTTGATGTAGCAAAGAAAACATGGTAGAAGTTGTTTGCGACTTGTTTTGACCCATTTGTTTGATGTAGCAAACAAAACATTTAGGCTAATCATTTTTTCACCCTTTTTTTTTTTCTTGTGATGTCGTTTTTACACCAAGTCAAAATGTGAAATTCCGTAAAAGCTTTTAGTAGTTGTAAATTTATGTACACTCGCGGAAAGGGTTGACTTGATTAAGATATCAAAAATGACAAAAGAACCCCGTGGGGGAGAGGCAATAAATATGACTACCTATTGCCTATTAGCTTTATAATTGAAAGTGATGGTATTTTTGTGCTGTACAGAAAGGGATAGAAAGAAAAAAGACGATCACGTTAAGTGGTTGGAAGTTGGATACAAGTCTAGAATCTCATTTTGGATGTGAATTAATTGACCTAATTAGCGTTGACATGTCAAATCTTGCTACTCTACTATGTCCTCTGCCCCCCTCTCCTCTAAGCAGAAGTGAGGGATTCAAGATTTTAAATAAATGTGTGCGGTGATAACAAGATAGTTTACTCATGTGATTAAATTAAATGTCTTTCTTAAAGGGGGTGTGCAACAATATTGAAATACTCGTTTGGGGTATATGGATCCAGAGGCGGATTCAGAATTTAGAAGCTCCGGGTGCTAACATTTGCCAACATTTTTGAACATAGTCATATTACAATTTACGTTGTCTAAATAAGGTATAAATTTAATCGGTGTTGTCTATTTGGATTTCGGTTCGGGTTATTCGTCTTTGGAGTTAATATAAAAAAATCAATCGAGCAAAAAGATTACGTAATAATTATGATAATTTGAAAAAAAAGCATAAAAATTCAACTAGATCATGCATTTTGTACAAGAAAAAAGGCTCGTTATCACTTTATATTTAGATACTTAAGGCAAAAACTTATACTAATAAGCACTCTAAATTTTAAGTAAGTTTACGGATATTTTTTAATTTATATTTTTATGAAAGTTAACTCACTCAATATTATATACAATTGTCCTATTTTAGAGCAATCTGACAACAAACTAAACTTTTATCATTGATTAAAACAATAACTTATTCAAGGATTCTTTTTATTTATTTATTTCTGCAAATAGATTTTCAGAGTTGTGATCCTGGAGAAAATAATTAATTTTTCTTTATCTATTGATAAATCAGGGAGGAGTTAGGAAAGTGCAACAATGGGGTTTTTTTTGAATAGATTTGTGAAAGAATTTTTTTTAATATTTTCTGTTATATATTAAAAAAAGAAGGAGAAAAGCAATTTCAAATTAAACTAATAAGATTAAAAGAAAAAAGAACAATCAATTAAAGAGAAAGAAGAAACAAGAATCCCCCTGTAATTATCTTAAATGCATCAAACAAAAGCTTTTTAAAAAGTGAGGTGGGCTGGATTTAAATCCCTACCATTTGGGCGAAAATGGCAATGCCTTGCAGTGGCGCCTTGAGCCTTTTTGGTACAGAGGGTGCCACTTAAAATATTTGTTTACATTCCTTATATATAT
>NW_017670954.1:235498-284374 GCF_001879085.1 Nicotiana attenuata
TATATATATGCATGTATACATACTATTGTATAGTCTCGGTCAAAGCTTGCGGGTGGCGTACCACCCCGTCCCTTGCACGTAGATCCGCCCCTGTATAGATTGGGTTGGTTCGATTTTATCAAAATTAAATCAAACCAACTATATCGGTTTGGATTGGTTCGATATTGTCGGGTTTTTTTTCGAGTCTTTTGTTACTTAAATATTATTTTGCTAAATTTTTTATAAGTAAATATATGTTTAGTAAAAATATAAAAATTGATAAACATATTATCTATTAAAATACTCTTATGGGAGAATTTTCTAAGTAATACATAATAGTTATTTTTTTAATTGTCTGACAATAATTTTTTTCAAGGTTAACCAAATTTAGTAATTATACATAAAAATCAATATGATACCTACATAATAATAATCATTTCACATTCGAAAAAGATATAAGAGGTTAATAGATCTTAACAAATGACATGAATATGGAATAACAAAGAGACTGACACATTTCAGTAACGCTTGATGAGAAAGTGATGATACAACCCATTATTTAAGGTTAATAAATATGGAGCACTTCTTATACTCAGTGTTTTAAAAGGTGTGGGCGTAAGGCGATGCATTTTACATATGCCTCAGCGAGGCGTAAGTCTCGAGGCACGGGGCGTAAGCCCAATAGGTATTTAATTTTTAATATTTTATAAAATAATATAATTACAGTAAATATNATATATATATATATATATATATATTTCACATAGATGTGCTTCATCCCACAAAAAACTCGTCAAAACAATCTATTATACGTTACTTAGAAGCTCAAGTAACTTGAGTTGAAAAGAATAAAGTTTTCTACATGAAGAAACAAAAAGGATGACTAACCTGCAATTTGAACTTTGAACTTGCTGCTATGAAGGAGAATGTAGTTCTTTTTGTATTTGTAAAAACAACTGAATATTCATTGCTTTCGGGAGATATTAGCAAACTAGCGGACAAGATAAAGAATTGGGAAAGACCATGAATCGGGGCTTCAATCAATAAAAAAGGTCTTAGCTTTTAAATTTAATGCATTTCAGTTCCTTTTAAAAACTTTTGAGTAATTACCAAGCTGAATTTTGAGAATTTGGGTATTACATGAATGACTTATTCAACAGATTTTGTTTTAATTAGAAAAAACCTTTGGGGCTTAAGCCTCACTAAAAAAATGCGCCCCGAACGCCCGGACTTACGCCCGGGCGTACGCCCCGAATTGCTGGGCGTACGCCTCATGAGACTTTCGCCCCACACCATCGGCCCGGGGCGTTTTTGGTGCGCCTCGCACCAGGGCTCGCCCCGAAAACGCCTTTTAAAACAGTGCTTATACTATTAAATATTATATCCCGCAAGAGATCATCCCAAATATTTCTAGACTTTTTTTAGAAAATTCTATATAAAATCTTAAAAGTATATATAAAAATTATATATTTATATGTCGGTTTGGTTCGAACTTTTTTTACTCAATACCAAATCAAACTTAATCAAGTTTTTAAATCGGTTTGATTTGACTTTTCAATTTGATGCGATTTTCCGGTTCGGTTTGCACATGATTATATGGACTAGAAGGAGTCTATTTTGTGACAGTGGGTGCAACTTTAGTTATTCTTTAGTGCAGTAGATATATATATAATATAAATATATATTAGAAATTTCTTCAATAGTTAAATTCGGGACTCGCCTAGTTTGGTAGACCATCATATAGCAGCATGCATTTATTGGCCAGCAAATTTATTTATAATTCATTCATTTACTTTTATATGGTGTGTCTTCTGTATATATATATCTATGTTTATGTGGCAATATATGCTACGACTGCCATTAAATGTAATGAAAGCGTCTACAGCCATACTGGTTTGTTTACTTGCTTGCTTTTATTCTTCTTTTGTAGGCCTTTATTGCCTTGCTGTTGTACTTTAAAACCACAACATTTGTGTCTTTGTTTGTCTTCCACAAAATTAATTGCTAGCTAGATATTGAAAGGCTAATATAGGAATAGTACACAAAAAATTTCTTTTTCTCTTTTTACTTTTAAATAGTAAATGTTAAAGGAGAATGATATCATCCAGAATAAGAGGATAAAAATAATATCATACGACTTTTCTAAGCTAAAAGATCAGTTGGGACGATTTTGTTTGCTGAATTGGATTAACAAGGTTCCTGCGGGACATACGATAAAAGAAAGTTGGTGAAAAAAACTCATCTTCTTATGTCGCTCAAACTGGATAATGCGTCTTTTTTATTTTTTTAATGAATGGATAATGTCTCTAATCAACCATATCATAAACAAATATTTCTGATTTTTTACTGTTTTAAGAAATCTTAATGAAATTCAAGTAGTTGGTTTAGATGTTGATTTTGGTTAGAAAGGAAAGGAAAAGAAAAGAGATCGATCTAAGCAAGAAGAAAATGGGATAAAGCTATTTACACTTAGTACAAAACAGTGATGGATATGAAGTTATAAATTATGGAATTAACAAAAAAAAAGGGTAAGCTACTTAATTAAATTGATCAGAACAAATGTTTTAAGCACCTCTAACAAATAGGTGGATCTAGGATTTGAAGATGGAGGGTGCCATAATTTTCTTTAACATACACATTCTAATAACTAATATAGAGTTTGTTAGGAATGTGTATTCGGTTCGGCTCCGTCTCTTTAAAGTTTATTCGGGTCAACTTAATAGGCGCTTTTTATTTACATATATGAAATTTACATCTCAAATATATCAAGGCAAACGTAATTAGCATTTTATACCGAAATCATATCTTTATTATTATAAAGTTGCGCAAGTAAAATAACATCTTCAATAAGAAAATTACACCAATTAGAACAAGAAAAAAAACAAAAAAATATTTTCAATTGGTAAACTACACCTTCATAAGTAATTCTAGAATTAGATGAAATATAAATTCCCAAAAATCAAAATTATAAATTTCATGTTTTTACTAAGCAATATTTACAAAATTTCATTACAATATAATAGTAAGGAGAATTAAAGTGAACTTAACAAACATAGAATAGTTACAAAAAATTTATGATATAATAAACAAAAGAAATTATGAAAACTTAAAACTGATCATAATCTAAAATTTCCATTGAGACCCAAGCCTTTCGATTATGAAAGAAGAAAACTCGCAAATTTGAAATTAAAAGAAATGATTATATTTATAAAATTTTAAAATTTGAAGTCTCTTTTTTGAGTGTATTCGCCAAAAGTTACAGAAAAACTAATAGAATAAAGGAAAGAGAAATATGAAAAATAAGAAAAAGACAAAAGGAAAATTGGGAGCTGAGATAACCGAAAAGGAAAACGAATGAGACAAAAGGAAATAAAAAGCACAAAAAAAGGAGCCAAATAAAGTTCAACATAAATTCGAACTTGGGTCTTACATAGATAAACTTTCAAAAAGGCCTCCCAACCATTGCACCTTTGTTTAGTTTGCGACAGCGAGTGTTATGATCATATATTTAACCTAGTTTAAGAAAATTTCAACATAAGTATATAACAATTTAATCAACCTAGCGGGTGCCATATCACCCCACCCTGAGGGGTGGATCCGCCACTGCTCTAACACCGTGTGTTCTTTTTATTACTAACTTGGATGGCCATTTAAGTAATTAACTCATTGAAATGTATCTCCAAATTCTACTTCTGCCTTAATAATTGACTGGTCGCAGTCAGAACCCTTGATATGCATGTGACCCAGTCTCCTTTCTATGAAATTGCAAAAGTCTAAGTCAACTAAGTACAAACCACAAGAAAATCGAAGACAGAGACTTACTGGCTACTGCTGCACGAAATTAAATGGAATACAGATACGGCGGACCCAGAAATTTATGCAAGCGGGTTCCAAAAAATATCAAATCCTCAACTTCGTCCGATAGTATATGCAATACTAGGCTTAACAAATGGAGTTTACCTTCCGTTTTTGTTTGGGTTCATAACAAAACTTCCAAAAGAAGATTTGCTCCCTAGCTTTTTTTGTTTTTCTTCCCTTTTTCCTATTCTAAGGCCGCCCTTTAAAAACATACCATAAAGATAAGTTTTAACAGCTTTTTGTTTACTTTCTTAATTTTAACAATTTATTAAACTTTACAAATTTTTAATAATTTATTTAACAAAGATCAATTTAATCGATACCAAAATATTAAATTCGACTTATTTGTTAAATTTTACAAGTTAACAAACTCTATTTTTTTTTATTTAACTAGCTGCTTATTGCAGACAATAACAAATAGAAGAGAATTATACGCTAAACTACATTAATAATTTTAAAATATAAGAATTTTAGAACTATAAAAATATTCTAAATTAAAACAGATATGATAAATCAATGTTTGGTCAACCACGAGAAAGAGGCAAGTAGAATACTTTAAAATATTTAAAAAGATTTCAAATAAAAAAGTGTAAAATTGAGATAGAAGAATACTCTAACAAAAATAAAATAAAAAAAACAAATCAATATATATACATTTAAATAAATGGTATAGTATCTTAGATATTGGGTCTAAATAAGTCTTCCAAAGATTGAAACGTTAAAGTAGCCTACATTGGTCTTTTAAATCTATCGATTTTTGGAAAAACTAAAGATTTGTGCATACATGGACTAGGTCAGATTCAATCCCTAGACCTTCCAATTTGGATGAACCCGCTTTCAACCGCCGCACCATGCCTCACATTGTGTCAAGTGGATTCAACGTTTATTTTCTTATTCTTTTCTGTTGGTTAGAAAATAATTTTTGACGAAGCGGATCAGTTGAACCCACTTAAACCAATGTGGGTCCGCCCCTGGGAGAAGTACGCTACTTAGCTTACTTCATTACTCAAATGGCAAGTATATATATAATTATATTATATATATCATCAGATCAAATCAGTTGAAGATAAAGAGCAAATAGCATTGGTTGGTTTTTTTCTTCTCGTAAATAAAACAACTTTGAAGATAGAAAATTTCAACGCATTAGTTTACTAAACATAAGCATGCCTCAACAGAAAAATTTAGAAAAGAAAAATAAAATGGATTGACTGTATCAATAATATTAAATGGATTACTGTATTGTCAATTGAAAAGAAAAATTAGAACATATAATGACATAAGACGAAGAATATATAAAAATTATAATTAAACAAGTTTAATTTAAGATTTCTCGTTAAGATTTAATTTTAATTCGTCCATTCAATTGATCCACCACCTACGCAATTACATGTGAGATAGAAATACCCTTGTTGCTAATTTATTTATTTTCTTCTCTGGAGTGGTTAATGGTAGGCAAAGGAAAATGGTAAGCTTAGAGGACCTTCGAGTTTAAGAAGGAACCCTCATCATTGAACCAACCCCTTAAACCCAATGGGTCATAGACTTGTGTATATTGATGACACGTGTGTAAGTTAATTAATAAGGTGATCTCAAACATCATGCAAGATAGTGCATTTAGAACATTATTTTTGACAAATAAAAGAATTTTGCTCTCTCCGCTCCGTAATAAATAATTTTTTTGCCTTTTTATTTTGGTCCAAAATAAGTGACCTTTTACTTTCTAGGAGTTAGTATTTTATTAAGGGGTGGAATTCAAAAACAGCCAGATTTACAAGTGGTAATTGAAAAATAATCACAATTTCAAAAGTAATCGAAATTTAGCCACATTTCATATAAAGATAAATCTGAACGGAAACCCTGTTCAAAATCCGAAAACTAGTCCAGCATAATATACTGGTCCGGCATAATATGTTGGAAGTTCATACACAAGTGCTTAATCTCCAGTATATTATGCTGGAACTTTCCGTGTGTTGGAGTTCCAGCATAATATGTTGGAAGTTCATACACAAGTGCACCGATCTCCGGTATATTATGTTGGAACTTTCCGTATTGCAGCAAAATAGTTGCTATTTTTCAATGACTTTGCAAACGCTGGCTATTTTTGAATTATCAGTCCGAAAACTGGCTAGCCCATGCTATTTTGAGTTTATTAAGGGGTGTGCCAAATGACAAAAAGTCTCTTATTATGGACCGAGGTGAGTACTAAAAGCACAGGCTTTTTGTACTAAAACAGTTTTTTCAGTAGAGCATAAACAATTTTTGAGAAACAGAAAAAAAATAGCTTCTCCCCAAAAGTATTTTTGAGAAAAATATACTTAGAAACACTTTTTAGCTAAAGCTTAGTCAAACACTAATTGTTGCTCAAAAGTGCTTTTCAAATTGATTAACCAAACACAAAACACTTCTCATAAAAAATAGTACTTTTTTTAAAAACACTTTTCAAAATAAGCAGATTTTAAAAGCATAATCATGCTATTAACCCATAGCAATTCCATGCCGACCAAAATTTCAACATACAACGCGTACGTAATTTTCAGTCTTGACCTTTTGAGGTTTTCAGTAATGTCCATTAAGTCACTAGTGAATTTAATTGTCTCAAATTTGACTATCTTTTATGGAGTAGTACGTAGAAGTTAAACACCACACGAAAAACCGAACTCCTACAACAAGAAAAGGGATTTGCTATTAATTTAATTTAATATGCGTTATCAGGTTTCGTCGTGTAATTAAATATGTTCACAATACTTTCTTCTACTGAGTAATCTAAAACGTATTTCCCCCGGTCCAAAATAAGTGATTTTTTGATCTTTTTTTTGTGGTCCAAAATAAGTGATTTTTCCAGATTTTAAGAATGAATAAATTATTTTTTTCCTACATTGCCCTTAGAGTAAATAGTGTTGGAGTTTATGCTAGGAGTGTTTGCGAAGACATAGTAAAGGTTAATATAGCAAATTTTATAGGTAATTAATGTTAAAAGATGAATTTCTTAATCTGTGTGAAAATAATTAAAAAATTATTTATTTTGGACCGGAAGAGTATATAATAGGAGTAGTAATTATATACTTCATCTCAAGTGCCACGTCCTATCTTGTACCTTCCACTCCAAATTGCTGCACCATATCTTCTTGTACACGTGTTTGCTTACGCAAAAACAGGTCCTATATTTCAATTTCTCTTCAGCTAAATGTATTGCAAGAATTAGTTACGTTGGGGAAAAAGGAAAGGAAATGGAGACCAGAAGTACATCGTTACCTGAATTTTGTTTGTTGTAAGTTGTAACATTTGCGAGTGTTATATGGGAGTAATTTTCATGGGTGGTGATTCAATTTTGTGTTCGTTACGCAAAAGTCATATTTTTTTGTTACGTAAAAATTATTCAACTTTCTGTTTATTACTTAAAAGTCATTTTTCTTTCTTTTGTTATACAATAATTATTTTACTTTGCTCTATTTATGACTAAAGTCACATTGCCAGACTTTATAATACTTTTACTTGAAAAGTCTATTATGCCCCTGACATTATAAATCATCTCATTATGTAACACCTTGAATACTATATACTATATAATATATTTAAACTAGGTAATTTACTTATAATTAAAATATTTTATATTATTTTATTTATTATTTTTATAATATATCCATACATTTAATTTTCTTATGACACTCAATTTGTTTAATCATATTTTAAATATAAAATCAAAGATATTTGTGTTTAATATTAAGTTTTGTAAAGCTTTATCTGTTAATATTATTATTTAAAAGTACTAATCCGATGTGTCATTATGCGAAATGTAAATTTAGTATTTATAGGATTAATGGGTATGGCTTGGCCAATAATCAGTGGGCTTTGATGTATATTATAAAAATAATAAATAAAATAATATTAAGTTATTTTAATTATAAGTAAAATATCTGGATAAAAGTATATTATATAGCATACAGTATAGAAAGTGTTGCATAAATGGGAGAGCATAGTAAAACGATTTATGCAACACTTTCTATACTGTATGCTATATAATATACTTTATCCAGATATTTTACTTATAATTAAAATAACTTAATATTATTTTATGACTATTGTGATTAGTAGAGCATAGTAAAATAATTTTTGTGTAACAAAATAAAGAAACATGACTTTAGATAATTAATGAACACAAAATTGAATAATTTTTACGTAACAAAAAAAAAATAACTTTTGAGTACACAAAATTGAATGAGCGTCCATGAAATTTACTCCTGTAATATGAGTACACGTGGAAAGAACATAGGCATGTGTACAAAGATGAAGCATTAATTAATATCAAAAGTAGGCAAATGTTATTGTTCAATCTAAAACTCATGTTTCCAGTTTCCTTCTCGTCATGAAAATTTTGTCGCTTGTACTCAGTGAAAAGAGAAAACGGTGTATCTTTTTTATTATTCCGTTGTTTCCAATATTTATTATTGAATTTTCAGCTAAGTCATTTTCCACATTAATTTCTGGAACCATATGAGTGGAAAAACAGTGCATTTTCTTTTATTTTTGGGGTCATTTTTTTTTTCCTATCTTGAGATTTTGTTTGCTTAGAGTGTGAAAAAAAAAAGGAAAAAAATGACAAGAGAGATCAAATATTTTTGGTAAACATCAACAAGAAGTCCACGTCTTCTAGAAAAAAAGTGCTGATTTTTTTTTTTAAGAAACTTCTGTGTGTATCTTAGATGGCAAAATCAAAAGGCAATGAAAGTTTGATGAAATATTAATTAAAAAGAGGGACTTTAATAGTTTCTGACTTGAATAATGGGGAATAATTGATTAGGGTTGGCTATCAGTAGCTAGCGCATTCAAGTTTCACAACAGAAATGCAAGTGAAAATGGAGCCAATTTGTACCCCACAATATTATTAATTGAGCCAAAGGTAGCTTCTACTGCTCAAGCCATGCATCATAATTATTTCACCAAGTCAATGGTAGAGAGTTGGTGGACTTGTTCATAACTTATTTTTGCAGCACAGAAATATTTACAGTTTGTACTAAAGTTGTTAATAATAATGGAAAAGTAGCTTTTTGTGAAACTTTACTAGTGTTTTAATTAAGTAGAAATACTTCTGTCAGCGAATTAATCATAACCAGCTTGTCCAATTAATATTCAAACACTATTAATTGTACGACCATAGAGACACTGAGGACTAGGACAAGTCATAACTTAACATAACAACATGGTCATTAAATGAAACCATTGAGTCATTCGATTCTAAGACATGAGTTTTTTCTTCTCTTTTATTCTTTTTTACTCATCGGTTCAAAGCGCTGAATATTATTATAGCCTAAAGAATAGAAAAAAAATTGACATCGCCCATGAAATAAATCATTTTGCTTAGTATCCAATCGGTTAAAAGGGAATTTATAGATTCCTTTTTGAGGAGTGATTATTCATCCTTTCCCAAATGCAGCATAGTGCATACGTTGTAGAGTCCGTTGCATTTTGCACCCACAAAAGTGTGAAGATTTGAGGCTAAACTGAAACTGCCATTAGAGGCGAAAGAGCAGAGAACAGAGCTGTCCAGAGAAGGAATATTTTGTATAAATGTGTTTAAAAAAAAACTTTACATCTCAGCTGCATTTATATACAGTAAAAAAGAACTCTAACTAATTCTTATGACAACTGTTATCTTGCTGTAAAACTAACTATCACTAACCAACTTAATTAAGACAAATAATAACTCTTTTTTTTTTACATAGTGCAAGTCACGTGACTGCTATTTTCACACTCCCCCTCAAGCTGGTCGGTGCAAAAATATTTAGTACTCCCAACTTGCTAACTAGATGTTCATGCTGAGCTCTTGGCAGCCCCTTTGTTAGAATGTCTGCTTCTTGATCCCTTGTGCCTATATGATGAGTTTCACCAGTCCTTCTTGAATCTTTTGTCTAATGAAATGACAGTCTATTTCTATATGCTTCGTCCTCTCGTGGAATACAGGATTTGCTGCTATCTGTATTGTTGTTTTACTGTCACTGTATACATCAACTGGCAGTGTAACTTCTGCTCCTAACTCCTTCAATAGTGCTGTAACCCACACCAATTCTGATATAGCACTTGCCATGCTCCTGTACTCTGCCTCAGCTGAGCTTTTAGACACAGTACTTTGTTTCTTTGACTTCCAGGAAATCAATAACACTCCATATTTGATTAGAAACTAAGACACTGACTTTCTTGTGTTTGGGCGTGATGCCCAATCTGCATCATAGAAGACACTAAACTTGTTTGATCTGGTGCTACTTAGCAGGATCCCTAAACATAGTTCCCTCTTGATATACTTCACAACTCTCATTGCAGCTTCCCAATGATACCTTTTTGGTTGTTGTAGGAACTGGCTGAGATTCTGTACTGAGAATGCAATATCTGGCCTAGTTAGTTTAAGGTAGAATAGCTTTCCTACTAACCTTTGCTATTGTCCTTTATTTTCTAAGAGCTGATCTTCCTCTTTGCCAATTAGCTTGTCATATTCTGGAACTGTTAGTTTAACATTTGCCTCAAGAGGTGTCTATGCTGGCTTCGCACTTCCTAGGCCTAATTCTGAGATTATCTCCAAAGCATACTTTCTTTGATTAACTATAATCCCCTTCTTTGAGCTGCTCAACTCCATTCCCAAGCAAAATTTTAAATCACCCAAATCTTTGATCTTGAATGCTTTGTGTAATGAATTTCCGGTTTCCTCAATCAACCTCATGTTGTTTCATGTCATCAACATATCATCTACATAGACTAGTAGAGTGGCAATGTCCCCATCTTATTGTTTGATGAATAGGGAATAATCTAGACTGCTTTGGGTAAAACCATACTATAAGAGTGCTTCTGTCAATTTTAAATTCCATTGTCGGCTGGCTTGTTTCAACCCATAAAGGGATTTGATAAGCCTACAAACCATAGGATTCTCCACCTGACTTGAAAATCCCAGAGGGAGTTCTATGTACACTTCATTATGAAGGTCCCCTTGGAGGAAAACATTGTATACATCTAGCTGATGTATGTGCCAGTTATACCTTGCTGCTAGAGAAAGCACAGTCCTGACATTTGCTATTTTAACTACTGGAGAAAAGGTTTCTTGATAGTCAAGGCTTTCTTTCTGATTGTAGCCTTTGGCTACCAACCTTGCCTTGAACCTCTCAACCTCCCCATTGGCTTTCAACTTTACCTCGTATACCCATCTATAACCAATTACAGACTTCCCATATGGTAACTTGACCAATTCCAGGTCTTGTTGTCCTGTAGTACTTGGATTTCAGCTTTCATAACTTCTACCCATCTGGGATGCTTGCATGCCTCTTGAAAAGAACTTGGTTCAGCAACAGAAGAGAAGGCTCCCAGGTAATCTTGATAGGCTGCAGATAATCTTGTATAGGACAGGTAGTTCTCAATAGGATATAGTGCTGCATTATTCTTGCTGTGAGGTGTAACATAATCAGATAGCAAAATAGGCTCCTTGGTCTGCCTTTGTTATTTCCTTAGAGAAATTTCTGGTGCTGCTGAAGAGCTTGGGACATCTATGGTATCAAGTATACCTGGTCGTGACTTTAAGGAAATATTAGCTACAGTTGCTTCAGGAATTGAAGAAGGACTATCTGTCTCTGTAGGATCAGCATGGCTGCTAAATCTTCTTCTGATGAATAATCCACAGAACTAGAAGAATTAGGATCTTCCTCATTGAGGGTAATGTGAAATCAGCAAAAAGGAGAGGTGATCCCTGATCCTCATGTTGTAATGTTTACTTCTGAATGTCTTTGAAAGGAAAAACATTTTCCTTAAATATCACATCTCGATTGACAAAGAATTTCTGTTTTGCCAAGTCATATAGAACATATCCCTTTGTGACTGCTGAATATTCATAAAAACTGACTTGATGGCCCTGCTGTCAAATTTGTCAGATCTTGGGAGTGTGCTAGCATAGCATAAGCATCCAATTATTCTTAGATGTTTGATATTAGGCTTCCTTTTGAAAAATATCTCATAGGGAGATCTCCCATTTAACACTACAGATGGTAGTCTGTTGATGATGTATGCTGCCCCCAGCACACAGTGACCCCAAAACTGGATTGGTATGTGTCCTTGAAACCTGATTGCTCTGGCAACCTCAAGGAGATGTCTGTGCTTCTTCTCAGCCACTCCATTCTATTGAGGTGTGTATGCATAAGTTCTCTGATGCACAAGCCTAATCTTTTGACTAAATCATGCATATCTGAACTTACCAATTCACCACCATTATCAGTTCTTATAGTTTGTACTATGCACCAAACTGAGTATGTATCATTTTGAAGAAATTTTTGAGCACAAAGAACACATCACTCCTAAATTTCAACAAGAATATCCATGTTACTCGAGAGAAGTCATCTACAACAGTCAAGAAGAATCTATTGCCATCAAAAGTTTGTGTGTTATATGGTCCCCACACATCCAAATAAAGCAGTTTAAAAAATCTTTTTGATTTATTTCTATTAGAAGGAAACGGTAGTCTAGTAAGTTTAGCTAAGGGACAAATGTCACAACTATCTATTACATTCTTGCAACTTTTAACATTATATTCAAGCAATTCCTTTAGTGAGTTTTCTGAAGCATGTGCTAGTCTTCTGTGCCACAATGAGATATCTCCATCTCCTTTTTCCACAGCAAAACTTCTAGCTACTGTCATTCTCTCAATTCCAAACCTAACAGTGGCTTGTGGGACTAGTAGGTAGAGGCCCTCCTTTTCCCTACCAATCTCCTTCACCTTCCTACTAGAGAGGTCCTGGAATAAACAAAAGTCAGGATAAATTGCTACAAAACAATGAAGCTCTCTAGTTACCTTTGAAACAGACAGAAGGTTATATTGAAATTTGGGATAAACAACACATTTTTTATCTTCCTTGTTTCTGAGCTTACAGCTTCCAATGTGTGACACACTAGTGATATTTCCATTTGGCAAGTGTACTTTGCTGCTACAATAAGAACCCACTGTCTTTACATCAGTAAATATGTTTAGATCTACTACCATATGATCGGTAGCTCCTTATCAATTATCCAATTTCCCTCTTCTATGCAAGCTAGAAAGGAATGTACCATACCTGCTACATTTGCCATGTTATCCTGTGTCTATGGTGATCCTTGATTGAGTAGCTTCATGATTTGATTGTATTGTTCTGCAGTAAGTTGTGGTGCAATAGGAACATGCCCAGCTCCTGCTTTCTCTTGTGTCTCATTCCTTCTTATATCATTTCCTCCCAGATTTGGATTCATGTTTTTAACCTGAACATTGTAAGCTGTGTTTATAGGCCCTTTCCTTCTTCCTTTAAAGTCTTGTGGATATCCAATTATCTTATAGCATCCTTCTTTAGTGTGACCTTTCATCTTGCAGAAATCACACTGTAGGTTCCAATTTTTCTTTGGCTTTTGATAGTTCTGATAGCCAATTGCTTTTCCAGCTAACAGAGCTGCTGGTTCACTTCTTTCTCCAATCATAGAAGAATTCAAAACTGATCTTTGACTCTCTCTTTCAACAAGCATTGAATATGCCTTGTTTATACTTGGGGTAGGGCTAGTAATTAAAATCTTACTTCTAGCTTGTTCCAGAAGTCGAGGGCTGACCCCTCTGCTGATGCTGTCTGCTACGAAGGCGAGGGCACTGCCTCCTCAAGTGACAAAACTCTCTGCACTCATAATAGCTGCCCGGTACTGGAGATGGGGACTGACGGGAACCCCTCGCACCAGAATGACTAGCAGATGCACTTGGCGCAGAAGAACCCTGAACTGATGGGGCATGAGATGAACTCTGAGCTAGGAGGTCGTTGAGTGAAGACTGACCCTGCTGGGGCCCATGGTGACCACGGCCTGAAGATCCCCCACGATACTCTGGACGAGCAGACTGAGCAGGCCNATGCAAGCTAGAAGGAATGTACCATACCTGCTACATTTGCCATGTTATCCTGTGTCTATGGTGATCCTTGATTGAGTAGCTTCATGATTTGATTGTATTGTTCTGCAGTAAGTTGTGGTGCAATAGGAACATGCCCAGCTCCTGCTTTCTCTTGTGTCTCATTCCTTCTTATATCATTTCCTCCCAGATTTGGATTCATGTTTTTAACCTGAACATTGTAAGCTGTGTTTATAGGCCCTTTCCTTCTTCCTTTAAAGTCTTGTGGATATCCAATTATCTTATAGCATCCTTCTTTAGTGTGACCTTTCATCTTGCAGAAATCACACTGTAGGTTCCAATTTTTCTTTGGCTTTTGATAGTTCTGATAGCCAATTGCTTTTCCAGCTAACAGAGCTGCTGGTTCACTTCTTTCTCCAATCATAGAAGAATTCAAAACTGATCTTTGACTCTCTCTTTCAACAAGCATTGAATATGCCTTGTTTATACTTGGGGTAGGGCTAGTAATTAAAATCTTACTTCTAGCTTGTTCATAGCTTTCATTTAATCCCATCAGAAATTGCAAAACTTTTTATTTTTCCATGAATTCTATAAACCTTTTCGACTTAGCACAATTACAAGGTGGTGGAATCATGTAATCAAACTCATCCCATAGGTTCTTAAGCTTTGAGAAATACACTGACACAGTGTCATTTCCCTGTGTAATTGTTGCTATTGCTTTGTGCAATTGATACACTCGTGAAGTATTTACCTTATCAAACCTTTCTTCTTCCCAGACTGCCCTAGCATTCTTCGCATATACTATCCCTGTTATCAAATCCCTCGATACTGAGCTCATAATCCACCCTAGAACTATTGCATTACATCGATCCCACTGGTGACCTAGCTCTGTATCAAAATCCCCCCTTTTTAGAGTTCCGTCGACTAACCCTAGCTTATTTTTTCTAAGCAGTTGGATTTCCATCGCTCGACTCCAGGTGGTATAGTTCTCTGAGCCGGTCAATTCAATCGATATTATTGGAGATCCAGTTGTGTCTGAAGGATGAAGGAACAGTGGATGATTGTGATCCAATTCTATTTTCGCCATCGTTGAATTTTTCGGTTCTGCAACTCAATTGAAAATCAAAAGGAGTAATTGAAGCAAAGTCTTCTCAGAATCTACAAAATTAACTTGCAAATGCAGTTGATTGTCTGATACCATGTGAAGATTTGAGGCTAAACTGAAACTGCCATTAGAGGCGAAAGAGCAGAGAAGAGAGCTTTCGAGAGAGAAGGAATATTTTGTAAAAAATGTGTTAGAATAAAACTTTACATCTCAGCTGCATTTATACAGTAAAAACTAACTCTAAACTAATTTGTATGACAACTATCAACTTGCTGTCAAACTAACTATCACAAACCAACTTAATTAAGGCAAATAATAACTCTTTCTTCTTCTACATAGTGCAAGTCACGTGACTGCTATTTTCACAAAAAGTGTATTTTTTTTTGTGATTTGTGCGTTGTCCATTTTTTCTTAGTGATTAAAACCCTGACCTCTTTATTTTCTTGCAAACCAATTAAAGCACATTTGTATAAATTCTTCATGAGGGCAAAATAGGAAATACAAATAATATATCTTTTTTTCCTAAATTTATTTTTTAACGTAGAACGTTAAATCATAGAGAAACTCTTTCCACCATCACCATTGGATTGTGGGTGAGATTAGGTTAAGCTCTCCAAGCGTATAAATAATAAAGGCAACGACAATTCATATTTTATTGAGAACAAATAGCACATCCAGTAAATCATCAATGAGAAATCGACGAGATGTGTAACTTTTATTACCATTTTTTAATGAGAACTAGAGATACATTTTGGCCCTTTACCTCAGATTCGGTGGCTTCGGAGAGCCAAAGGATAAACCCATGAAAAACAACTGATTCATTTGAGCTAGTCCAAATTATAAGGTGAAGGAAAGAGAAGATAATTGTGACTGGCATTTTGCTTTGGTCTTGAGCTTGTCGTTGTCGATATGCTCCAGGTGATGAAGCAAAGAGAAGATAATTATGACTGGTCTTTTTCTTTGAAAACCAAACCAACATTTTTTGTTTAATCTCTTGATTTCTTTTATTTTCGTTTTTATTGTATTTCCTATTTTGCCTTCATGAATTTTTTTATAAAGTGATGGTTTTATTATTTTGCAAGAAAATAAAGAGGTTAGAATTCAACTTACCAAAAAAAAAAAAAACTGGGTGGAAATCACAAAAGATGATACACTTTACTGCGTTCGAAGTGTGATGTTTCCTATCTTCTTTCTTGTCCTGGCAAATCGTAGTAAAATAATTCTATGAGTAAAAAAAGAACGTACATAACAATTTGGTCCAACCCTTGACTCTCTAAAATCCTTCTATCAAATTTCGTTAATACTTAATAGATATATTCGACTACATAATAATTTTATACGTAAAGCGAAATTTGAAAATCCACCCCCTTCCTCCCGCACAAAAATAGGGAGCAAAACCGACGACATAATGTCAGTAGTGTATTGTAATTTTTTAAAAAAACTATAAATATATAGTCTATGATCAAGAGTGATTCTTTGACCAAATAACTCAAATGTGGCTTTTTTAGTACATTTCATTATTGGAGTCAATCATCAAGCTATTAAGGTACTTAATTTATTTATCTTTTTGAATATATTTCTTGACTTCTTTTACCAAATAATCAAAAATAGATTAGCAGTAGTAACCAAGTTCATAAGAAAAGGCAACAATATAATTAATATACTTCACCAAGATATACATAAAACTTTGATTTCTCGGCCATCTATGTAAATCTAACTCAAAACCAACTTTTCCATATCTATTCTACTCAATCAAAACCTCAATCCATGGAAGAATCATCGGAAATTGAACTCACAGACCAAGAAAAGGACCAACTAAATAGTAGCATTGACAAACCTAAGGAAGCTATAGACGAAGATAAAGAAAACAACACTCAACCTCTCAACCCACTCAAAAGCAAGGAAAGTTTTCGTGACACACTTTCCCCACCCCCTCTTCCTGCAATCAACACCAGCCTAGAAGCTGATTTCTTGAAAAAACTTATCATAGATGATGAAAACTCAAACCCCTCTAATCATCCCTTTTTTATCCCAATTTCCTCAAACAATAAACTAAGACTTTACAGCCCGTGGCATCAAGCCATTATCATTAAACTCTTAGGAAAAAACATATCTTACACAAATCTCAAACTTAAACTAAACTCACTCTGGCAACTAGATGAAACCCTTCAGTTAATAGATTTAGGATATGAATATTATCAAATCAAATTCCAGAGCATTGAAAATTTTAATAAAATACTCCAAAATGGACCTTGGTTCATAGGATCCAATATCTCACTATACGACAATGGGAACCCAAATTCAATCCAGCCCTAGCTCACACAAACTATGCCACTGTGTGGATCCGTTTACAGGAATTACCCACTGAATACTACGATATGCAAATCCTCAAAACAATAGCTGCTTTCATAGGAACTCTCATAAAAATTGACACATGCACTGTTCATACATCCAGAGGCCGTTATGCCAGACTTTGTATTTTAGCGCCACTAGGTAAAACTCTTCCATCCGAAATTCTCCTTGGTACACACACTCAACCAATTTACTATGAAGACTCAACTATAATCTGTACCAAATGTGGATGTTTAGGGCATAACCTCCACTATTGTCAAAAATTTTCAATCCCTCCACTTCAAAACAACCAGAAAAAAACTCAAACTCATCCTCCATTGAAGATGGCCAACATAGCCAATGGAAAACAGTTACCTATACAAAAATAAAATATTTACTAACACTAAGGACAGACAATCTACTCAAACCACTTTCTATAACCAAAACCACCCATAGCAACCTAACCCCCCTAACAAAAATTCTATGGACCCACTGACCCCACACGACTCCACAGAACCAACCAATAACACCACACTACAAAATCAAATTGAACTACCAATTCATATCCCTACACTGGACCCACCCCATACAAAAAACAATACCATACATGACAACCCTATACCACGTATAACCTAATCAATTAACCCTACCCCTAACACGTCCAAACCAACATCACCACTCCCCCAATTCCCAACACCCACGCCTACAATAAACCTAGGAGAGGAAAATTATCATTTTAGATCACCTCCCCTTTACCCTCTAATTCGTAAAACAATGTCCAAACGCTTACTTCCAAAACATAATACCAAAAAAAAAACACTATCTAGAATAGCCAATTATAATGACTCCTACTATCAACTCCAAAAATCAAACATGCAAATGCATGAGCAATGATCACAAAAGACCAAAGAAACCCTAAATATAACTACATCACCTACTACAACACCTAAACCCCAAATCACACAAACTATACCTCAATCATCATCTCAACTATCACACACTTCTGCCTCACCATCATTTTATCCCAATAACACCCCATCCAACAGTACTCCTAAACCTTCAACTTCATTACCACACGGCAAGCCATTGCATGTAAACTTGCCAAATCTCTCAACCAATAACAATGGGCTTTACTCACAACCAATCACTGAAAATTCTCCCACCTCAACCACAAAGGATTCTTCAAATACCCCCTAACAAATCAAACCATTACCACAACCCAAGAACCAACTCCTACTACTTACAACACTGTCAATAACCACCATGCATCGTTCAAACAATCATAGGAATCATCACCATCAATACCGGCATCGAAGGTACATCAACAATGTCTAGATCAATCACCACCACCACCACCTCCTCCTCCCCTCTCCTCCACCTCCCCCACCTCACTTAATCATCCAGCATCAACCCAACCATGCACAACAGAGGCCATCACTACAGCCCAGACTCCCACTCATACACCAACATTCAACTATTCCTCCACAACAAATACCACCACCACTACACCAGTTTTCACCGATAGACCTGCAACTACTACAAAATTACGTCACACTCCTCTTGGAAACATCAGAAGAGATGGCCTTCACTGTGCAAGAGGGAATTCCAAACCAAGCACAACAAGACCAAGTCTTGAACCTGATCCATCAACAAGATATTTCCCTTTGGCAAATGCAGGAAATCATCAATCAATATCAACAATGGCAAGCACAGGAACTTCATCACCCCACCTCTGGAATACACCCCCACAAATTAACTCCTCGCCATGGTTACTCCTTCAACAACCAGTAGCAACTGTTCAACCTCCAGTGTCAACACAGATGCAACACCAAGTGATCGACAACCACATTACCAACTCTCCACCTGCTTCTCCACATCAGGAGAATCAACATCAAGCAGAAGAAGGAAACGACCTGCGGAGACCTTCATGCAATCAATGATTTTGATACTTCCTGACGATCTCCATGTCAGAAAATACAGAAAAAAATACTTCATTTTCATCCTCCAAACCTCCAGAAAACTTCCTTGAACATACGCCTAGACCCCTTATTCTTGGAAGAGAAATATGTGATTCTCATGATTCCAATCCTTCAAGACAATCTTTTACCAGCAACTCTTTACAACCCTCCACACCTACTAATGCATTTAGAACTTTCTCTGGCACCGGAAAGGAACACCCCACATCATTAAGATTTAGTGAAGATAATGATTTGGAATTGCCGTGGAGCTCACAATCAAGAATTCCACCGGAAGCTCAGATTCTTGCTTACATGGAATAATCCTTCCATCCTGTGCCTTACAGAAACAAGGATGGCAGACCACACTAATCTCCTCATGGAATTCAACTACACTGATTTAATCCAAGTTGCAGCACAAGGTCATTCAGGAGGAATTGTACTTTATGGCGAGCCCATGATTTCGTTGTCAACCCAGTAGCAGTCACAAGCCAAGAGATACATGCTTCTGTCGATGTCAATGATCCAAGAACCCAACATCCAACAACTTAGCCATTTTGATGCCATTGGCATCACTACTATCAGGATTCTGTATTTTGAAGAATTCCCCCCCTCCCCCCCTCCCCCCACCTTTTGTCTTTGTTTTGTTTATGTCTTTTACTTGCATGCATTTAGATTTTGATGTAACTAGTAGTAGCAACTTAATCTCAATCACTCCTTGTAATCTCGTACTTAACTTATAAATGCGATCCTCCGTTTCAGCAAAAAAGAAAAAAGAAAAAGAAAGATCATCATCCCTAATAAGAAGCCTGTATTAGTAGGAGAGGCTCAAAATAAATTGTAACATATCATTGCATTTTGCCCAAAAATGTCGATATTGTTAGCTCAATAGATTGTTGGTTAGCTGTACAGAAGAATGGGGTCTGAAATTTAATATTGACAGGAGAAGGTAATGGTCACGACCCCAACTTACAACTACCCCAACTGTCTTCATTTTTGCTTCAGTCTGTATACCTTAATTGCAATTAAGGATAATGTAACAACATCAAAACTTATCTGATAAAATGCAATTTAATAATACTTGGGGGAGGGGAGTGCAAAAACTTTTTAATATCATTCTTGAATAGGAAAATAACTGGGCGTTATATCCTCCAAAATACTGAATATCGATACATTAATTATTTTCCTCAGTCCTTTCGTTCTGTAAATCAAGAACAACCTCCCACAGGAAATAAAAGACTGGTCCCAAAAAAGACTGAGAAAAAAAAAAAAAACTCTAAAGAAGGTGAAAAAAACATACCAGATCATATATGGTAATGCATGTCTGGAATTCTGGAAATTCTCAAGTTATTGAAAGAGTTGATGATTAGAGAGTTAATGCCATGGGCCATGAATTTGTTTTTTTTTTTTTTTTTACTTCATTTTATATTGTTAAGGTGACTTCTCTCTGTGGCAAATGTGGAAAGCACCTATATATTCATACTTCTATTTTTTTGATGTTTTGGCTAGTCCACAATAGAAGAGTATTTTATTTTTTAAAAAAAAAGAAGAAGAAGAAGAAGAAGAAGAAGAAGAAGGAAAGAGGAAAGGTTGAAGTTGGAGCATCTAACCTTGAAATTCATGAACAATATACCTACGAATTATGATTGTGGTTCATTCCTTCTGCCTGAAGCCATATCTTTCCATTAAAAATAGACGAATTCTAATCATTAGAATATTTGTTTAAATTATTCTTTATCTCATTAAACAACTTAAGTAATTAATTAACATTACACTAATTTGAACAACAAGGATAGACTTGGGAGGAAAAAAAATTAATAAATGACTTCTTAATTTTTCAAAAAAACATCAAATATTTTGAAATAAATTTAGTGACAGGTATGGGATCGGAGAGAGTAATAAGGAATTTATTTCATCTCAAACTAATAAAAATAATTATTCTACTCCAAAAATCAAACGTAATGTGTAAAGTTCATGACACACATAATCATATCCAATGGTAATTATATTGTTTATTCTTTCAGTACCATATAAGTTGATATATCATTCTTAAAGATGATATCAGAATTCATTAGTAGTAGTTTGAAACTTGAAACATAAACCTTTCTTTAATTAATTATGTTTGATTAATTGCACAAGATATATTAAGTAAACCTTCTGGTCCTTGTATATCATTTTTTTTTTTTTTAAAAATAAGCGTATTATAACCTTAACAAGATACTAAGAAATTGACAAATATAAATTTTAAAAACAAGAGACTGCTTGAAATATAAATGATCACAGAGACAAAAGAAAAACCTCCAGCTAAGAGGAAGTTGTGTGACGTGTAAGTTGTTCATTTAATCCTCTCATCTGCCCTCCTTTCATTTAATTTCTTTGCCCTCTCATTTTGGTCTCACCACCCTTCATTTTAGTCTTTAAATTCTCGTCATTTTTCTCTTCTATTGTCCTAGCTACTACAATCTAATTTCATCTCCCTCAAACTTTCTCTTCTTAATTTTTTTTTTCTTCTTGTCAAAATGCCAGAAACAGTCCCAAATTTGTCCAATTCTGTGAAGCTCAAGTATGTCAAACTTGGGTACCAATACCTTGTCAATAATTTTCTAACATTCTTGCTTGTGCCTATTATGGCTGGTGTCACTCTACAGTTAATTAAATTAGGCCCTGAAGAAATACTAAGTATTTGGAATTCACTCCACTTTGATCTCATCCAAATCTTATGCTCTTCTTTCCTCATCATTTTTGTAGCCACAGTTTACTTCATGTCAAAACCAAGATCCATTTACTTAGTTGATTATTCATGTTACAAAGCTCCTGTCACATGTAGAGTACCATTTTCAACATTTATGGAACATTCACGTCTAATCTTGAAAGATAATCCTGAAAGTGTAAAGTTCCAAATGCGAATTCTTGAAAGGTCAGGACTTGGTGAAGAAACTTGTTTGCCTCCTGCTTGTCATTACATCCCTCCAACACCAACAATGGAATCTGCTAGAGCTGAAGCTGAAGTTGTCATATTCTCAGCTATTGACAACTTAATGAAGAAAACAGGTCTAAAACCTAAAGATATCGATATTCTTATCGTTAACTGCAGCTTGTTTTCTCCAACTCCATCTTTATCAGCTATGGTTGTGAACAAATACAAGTTGAGAAGTAACATAAAAAGTTACAATCTTTCTGGTATGGGATGTAGTGCTGGTTTAATCTCTATTGATTTGGCTAGAGACCTTCTTCAAGTTCTTCCAAATTCATCTGCTTTAGTTGTAAGCACTGAAATTATTACACCTAATTATTATCAAGGTTCAGAAAGAGCAATGCTTTTGCCTAATTGTTTGTTTAGAATGGGTGGTGCTGCTATACTTTTGTCAAACAAGAGAAAAGACAGCAGTAGAGCTAAGTATAGATTAATGCATGTGGTTAGAACACATAAAGGTGCTGATGATAAAGCATATAGATGTGTTTTTGAACAAGAAGATCCACAAGGAAAAGTTGGTATTAATCTTTCTAAAGATCTTATGGTTATAGCAGGGGAAGCTTTGAAATCCAATATTACTACAATTGGTCCTTTAGTTCTTCCTGCCTCAGAGCAGCTTCTTTTCCTTTTTACTCTTATTGGGAGGAAAATTTTCAACCCTAAATGGAAAGCTTATATTCCTGATTTCAAGCAAGCTTTTGAACACTTTTGCATACATGCTGGTGGAAGGGCTGTTATTGATGAGCTTCAGAAAAACCTCCAATTATCTGATCAACATGTTGAGGCTTCAAGAATGACTCTGCACCGATTTGGTAAGTTGTTAGAGAAAACACACTTTCGATTATTTAATTATATAATATATCAACAGGCCTCCTCACGTGTGAACTTGATTATTTCTCAAATAGCTGCCCACCTAATCTCTTAAACTAAAAATAATCGGCGGATATATAATACAAGTATAATTCATGTATGATAAATATGGTTATATATATGTGTGTGTATGTATAATCAATATATAATCTATGTATACCGGCTAGAAAAGTTGTTGCCATGTGACCAGGAGGTCACGGGTTCAAGCTGTGGAAACAGCCTCTTGCAGAAATACAAGGTAAGGCTGCGTACAATAAACCCTTGTGGTCCAGTCCTTCCTCCAACCCTGCGCATAGCGGGAGCTTAGTGCACCGGGCTGCCCTTGTATACTGGCTAGAAAAGTAAACATTGAATCTGACGGGCTATATGTGTAACAATCCCTTAAAATAATTGAACCTTAGACATTTTGCTGGCTCTAATACCACATTAACATGTGTGATCATCTCATTTAAAAGCTTAACAGTAGGAAAATGGAATTTTAATTAATTTATTATGTTATGTTTCAATACAGGTAACACTTCTTCTTCATCACTATGGTATGAGATGAGTTACATTGAGGCAAAAGGAAGGATGAGAAAGGGTGACAGAATTTGGCAAATAGCATTTGGAAGTGGATTCAAGTGTAACAGTGCTGTTTGGAAGTGTAATCGGACAATCAAGACAGGAACTGATGGACCATGGGAAGATTGCATTGATAGGTATCCAGTGTTCATCCCAAAGATTGTGAAGCTTTAACAAACTACACATCACCCAACTTCAATTCCAAAGCTAGCGATATATATTCAAACAAAGAATATTAGGGTGTTGTTAAAATTGAGCAAGTTTGTCTTTGTTAAAATTCCTTAAAAATTATGTGATATTTCTTCTTCCTTTTGCTGGAGTACGTAGTTTTTCTTTTTCGATCTTTCTTTTCTTCCCTACGCGTGTTAATTGGTAGTTGGTCAAATGATTCTAAAATATACCATTTGCATTTAGTAATTTGTAGGGTAGATATTTACTACTGTGTCCGAAAAAGCTGTATAATTATTTATTTTCTCAGCTACTACCAATTTATTATCATGTACCCCTCTTTTCAGAACAGTTATAAATGAATCATACACCAAAGCAGAAAGATAACTGTTTTCTTGAAACACGTGCCGTTCTGTATCGTGGAATTTGTCTTTTACCAGTGAAAATTGTTCATGCGAGCAGGTGCTAATACGTAGTAGTAGTAGTAGTAACTTTCTTCCTATAGGAGTATAATTAGATTAAAATTAATTATTAGTGAAAAAGCACGTGCTTGCAAATGAGCTTGTCCGATCTGAAAACAACAAAGCAGGAGGCGCAACGGCAAGTAGCTAGCCCTAAGAATTCAATATGAAGGAAAGCAGCAAGAGAAGTTAATTATGAGAACGTACCAAAAATTTGGTAAACATTAAATAGAATTGAAAGCAGTGAGATACATATTATATAGAAGATTTAACCCTATTATATAGGGGTGGCTAGCGGGCAGGTCAGATATAGACATGTCGAAAACAGGTAATGCAAAAAAATGAATAAATTATCTGATTCGACCTATATGTAATACGGCGGATGATATGCATATCCATGTTATCCATGACTTATTGAATATTATCACTTTTGGGAGAATTTCTTATCTCCCAAACTTGAGGAACTCCCGATTTGAATCTTTACAAGTATAAAGTTAAACTTAAGTTATCCATTGGTTATCCATTTTCTAAGTGGATCAAGGGCGAAACTATGCATGTGTGGCTAAGGGTGTTCAACTAAATACCATTTGCTGAAAATTATATTATGTATGAGGTAAAATTTACTTGTTATTGATAAAAAAATAGACTTTGAATACCCTGGCATACCTTTATCGAATTTTCTGGCTTCGTCACTGAAGTGTATAATATAATTCATATCCATATTTGACCCGTTTTTGAAAAGTTCATTAATTAGCCAACCCATTTTTTAGCGGATAATATGGATGGATAATTAAGTTTTTATATTCATTTTGCCACCACTACGTGTATATATAAGAGCAAGCTAAGGACGATTTTTTAAATTTCAGAATTTAGAGTCATCATTTTATTTTTTATTTTGCATAATGTTTATATGAATGTTGCAGGTAAGATAGTAGTGGGGGAGAGTGGTTTGGCTGGGTAATTGACCTTTGTTTCCTACTTGGGCACCATGCACTTGCATAGCATTGAAAACGAGCAATAGTGAATATAGGTTATATGAGAACATATATAATCGCTACTGCACATTGCAAGGATTTAAATTCTTGATGTGGTGGTCAGGGACCACGTACAGCGTACTACTTCTTCTTAAATATTAGTAAATATTTGCCATTAACCAAATTGCGTATATAGCTGTCAACGCCGGAAATGTGACGGTAGTAATGACATAAGTAGGGAGAGGTCGATCCATAATTTGAATATTATAAGCTAAGAACTCATAACTTATACATTAACCTTATTAGATGAGCTAGTTATGAAAGACCAACTAGCTACATTGTGCTTCGTTGGTAAAGTTACAAGACATGTTTCAGGCTAAGCAACGCCAACTGAACATGTTAACCAGTTAAATGGGCAACACACAAGAGAAGAATGAAGATCTAACTGGGTTATTAGCAAAGTATAGCAGATCTTTCAATTCAAACTAGTTACAGCGATTTGAAACATACACAAACAACTTTGAGACATAAACCTGAGTGTTATTACTATGCCTTTTCTACTAGGATTTAACTTAACCAGACTCTTTTAACTAGTCGAACTTTATCTTCTTCGCCAGGAAAGCAATATGAGTATTAATACAGTTTAATCTAATATGGTAGTTGAGTAATTAAATCTATATCTATATATATACTAAAGCAAGAAAGTTACCATATATAATTGACATTATGGTTAAACCAGGTGACAAGCTAATAAATGTCAATAGTATAATCGTAACTTTATTCTATATTTGGCTATTTTAGTTAAATATATATATANTATTTGACTATTTTAGTTAAATATAATATAATATAATATAATGTAATATAATATAATATAATACACACACACACACATTATATATATATATATATATATATATATATATATATATATATATATATATATATATATATATATATATTGGAATTTGAATTAAAAGATAATTTTGAATTTATAGATAAAGTTCTAAAATTCGAATTCGAATTTAAATCAAAAATAAAATTTATCTTTTTTTTAATCATGTTATCATACTTAATTCGGTTAATGATCATATGCAATCATGTTAGGAACTTTTGTTATTTTTTCTAATTATTTAAATACTACTTCGCCTCTAGCAAAAAAAAAAAAAAACTACTCCATATAACTATAAAACTCTTTCACATTTAAAATCCTATAAGTATAGTTCTTTGAAACACTGTAGCTAGATTTGAATAAAATGAAATTCTTTTAAAATAAATGTAATATATAGGGTACATGTCTATGTTTATTTAAATAACAAAAAGGAGTTTACAAAATCAAATAAAAGTATACTTACATATATAATAAAGTAAACATACATGCTGGAGAAAGAAACATCAGAAAATCAGTCAATATTAAAAAAAAATTGTTTCTTTTTTTCTTCTTGAAGAATATTTGTTTGAAAAGTTAATTTGCATAAATGGACATCAAACAAATAAAAAAACTTTGGCTATACAATTGCTATCATTAATTTCAATTTAGCACATTCAAGGAATTGAAGGATATATGTAAAAAACGACCCGATCAGTCATTTTGAGCCCTAGCGCGCTGTTCAACAGTTTGAGGCCATGAGCAGCTTCATTTCAGGTATTACGACTTGTACGCGTGGTCGGAATTGAATTTCGGAAAGTTTGGGGTTGATTCGGAAGGAGAATTCTCATTTCGGAAGCTTTAAGTTGAAAGAATCAACTAGGATTGAATTTTTGAGTAAACGACCTCGGAATTGGGATTCGAAGGCTTCAGCAGGTTCGTATGATGATTTCGGACTTGGGCGTATGCCCGGATCGGGTTTTGGATGACCCGGGAGCATTTTGGCGCCTATTGTGGAAGTTAGCATTTTGGAAGAAAATTTTATAAGTTTGGGTTGAAGTGCATTTCAGTGTTATCGATATCCCTTTGGGATTCCGAGTCTGGGAGTAGCTCCATATGGTGATTCTGGAGTTGGGAGCGCGATAGAAAGTGAATTCGGATCTCCGTGGAGCATTTTGGAACCATTTGGCTAAAGATAGAAATTTGAAGGTTTTTGAGAAGTTTGACCGGAGGTGGACTTTTTGATATCGGGGTCGAAATCCGATTCCGAAAGTTGGAGTAGGTCCGTAATTTCGAATATGACTTGCGTGTAAAATTTGAAGTCAATCGGACGTGATTTGATGGGGTTTAACATCGAAAGTAGAAGTTTGAAATTCTAAAGTTCATAAAGCTTGTATTGGAGGTTGATTCAAGATTTTAGCGTTGTTTGATATGATTTGAGGCCTCGAGCAAGTCCGTAATGTGTTTTGGGACTGGTTGGTATGGTTGGTTGGGGTCCCGGGGGCCTTGGGTGGATTCCGGGTGGTTATCGGATCGAATTGGAGCTTGAAGGATGAGCTGAAGGGGTCTGGTTGCTGGTGTAACCGCTTCTGCGGAGGGTTCATCGCAGAAGCAGCCCCGCAGAAGCGAGGAAGGGAACCGCAGAAGTGGTTAGATGTGAAAGGAGCAGGGACCGGAGATGCGGGGGTATTGGCCGCATCTGCGCAAGCGCATAAGCGAGAAGAAGGACCGCAAAAGCGGTGATTGGCGCAGGTGCGATGAGGGCTCTGCAGATGCGGACTCGCAAAAGCGACGAGGAGTCCGCAGGTGCGGAAGTCGCTGGGCATAATGTTTTAAAAAGCGGGGTTGAGTTCATTTCACCCGTTTTTTCTCTTCTTTGGGGCGATTTTGGAGCTTTTTGAGAGGGGCTTCCACCTAGCAACTTGGAGGTAAGTTAATCCCACCGAACTTGAGTTAAATACATTGATTATGTACGGATTTTAGCATGTAAATTGGTAGAAATTTGGGGGTTTGAGGGAAAACCTAGAAAATTGATACTCTTGAAATTTGACCACGATTTTGGGTATGGAATTAAGAGAAAATCGTATATTTGAGTTCGTGAGTTCATGGGTAAACTTTATCTTCGTAAAATTTCGGAATCCGGGCACGTGGGCCCGAGGGCATTTTTGTCAACTTTTCGATCGGGGTTAGGAATTGTTATAAATTGGATTAATACGAGTAGTTTATCGTATATTAATGGATTTTCATAATCATTGGCTAGTTTTGGAGCAATTAGCATCGATTCAAGTCTTCGGAAGGGCGTGGAATGCCGGTTATGGATCTTCGGAGCGAGGTGAGTCTCCTTTCTAACCTTGTAAGAGGGAATTGTCCCCATAGGTGAGTTGATTGGTTATGTGCTCCTATTTGCGGGGGCTACGTACGCACGAGGTGACGAGAGTCCGTGCGTAGCTACTATTATGTTTAAGTCCGGGTAGTCTAGGACCCAGAAGCATGCTTACTTGTAATAAATGCAACCTTGTTGACAAATTTAAAAATGCGTGAACATATTGAACGTGTAAATGAATTTCTAATAGACTAGATATCAATTCTTGACTTTTAAAAGAGAAACTTGCCTTTTTCTGAATAATTTCTCCTTGATGAGTTATTGACTTGACTATTTGAATGTGTTTATCTATTTTGGAACGGGCCGAACGCCTCGGTAGATTAAATAGATGCATCTATGGTTCGCGCCATTCGATCCTCTGGCAGTGCACAGTTTAAATATTGTTGGATCGGGCTGTACGACCTCGGCATGAGTTGCTCATGCTTGTATTGCTTACTTTGATATTTGTTGATACTAATATCTGCTCTCCCCGACTTGAGATAATTGTTAATTAATGGATTATGAATCCGGAAACTTTAAATAAAAAGGAACTTTCACCTGTTTAGTGACTCATTTAAATTTTACTTTTGTTCTTAATAAATCCGTGAGTCATTGCATTAATGATATTATTACTGGACCTTTAATAAGAGTCGAAGTTGCCATCTCGTCTCTACTTCTTCGAGATTAGGCGGGATACTTACTGAGTAAACGTTGTTTTTGTACTTATACTACACTTCTGTGCATTTTTATTGCACAGGCACATGCATCTCTAGTGGCCTAGTGGGCGTAGCAGCATGGTTTACACGGAGACTAGGNCCTGACTGCTGAAACTTGAAACGTATGCCTCTGTTCTCCAGGCGGGCTCCTCTATTTATTTTCTGTCCAATTGTATTCCGGACAGCTGTTGTACTTTATTTGATTTTCTTAGAAATTGCTCATGCACTTGTGACACCAGATTCTGGGATGGTTATGGAGTATTTTGTATTAATTGGTTATCATTTAATTTGAATTGAAGCGATTACCTTTTTAATTGGTAAATTTGAAGGAAAATCATAGATTTCAAGAGTATTAAAACGAAAATTTAATTAAGTCTAGGTTCCCGTAGGTATCACGAGTCATGAGCAAGTCTAGTAGAGTCTCGCGGATCGATGCGGAGACGTATGTACTTATCTTCGGGAGGCTGCAGGCTGTTAGGAGTACTTCCCTTCTTGATTCCTCATCGTGCGATTTGATTCCTGGAGGCTTGTGCCCCTGTTTCCTTCCTACTCAATTCTACCTGACGCGAACTGCCTGTTATAAATCGAGAATTGAAGAATTGTAATGGTACTACCGATGTGGTGCGGGATGTTTCTCCCTGCATAGTTGTCTGGGATATTATCGCCGCCTTGTGAAGGATATTCTGTCGTTTTGGCTCAGTAGCGGCACTTCTAAGAGCTCTGTGGCTAGGCACAAGTTGCCATGATGCTATGAACAATTGTTCCGCAGTATTGATATGATGGTAGGATGTTCGCCTACGTGTCGGGGCAGTGAATGACTTGAAGGGAGGTTTACTCAGTGCACGATCTAGAGGTTCGGTATTTCATTCCCGGCAGGGGAAGGGCAATTGGACTAAGAATGGTCAGATGTGGGCTGATGGAGTAACGAGACTTGGTATTTGCAAGCGTGGTGGAGTTTTCTTCTATGATGAGGTGTCGTTGTCCTAATTGAAAGCAAAGGATGAGAAAGGACATGTGGGGAGTGTCAGGCGGTGGTTAAAATTTCTAGAAGGCCAGGTATAAGAAGCGAGTTTCGCCAAAGTGGGAGAGTTTAGGGTGATTTGGGAATTTTAGTGATTTGGTGATTTGGGCTGATGGATTAAGATACAACCTAACTTTGAATTGGAAGGATGTTGCCGCGCACTTGATTGATGTCCACGGGAGGTGAATGGACTTGTGCAGCTAGAGAGTGAGCTTGGACTCAGGATAGGTCATTAATGTCGTGGGGATTGCACCCCGTGTAGCAGCGTTGGAAGATGTCGGCACATAAATCCCACAGGTGGGTTATCTCCAGTGAGCGGATCGGCAGTTGCATGGTTGGCGAAGCTTCTGCGGAAATTCTATTGGGTATACAGCAAGGAGATAGAGTATAAAAAGGGGTTTTACAGAAAGATTGCGAGAATTTTGGCGGTCGATTGCGCAAGGTTATGTCAATAAGAAAGTGGGAGAGTCCCACCGCCTATGATTAGGGTTGCATGGTTAACTACTTGCGAGGTTTTTGGTTATTTTATTGATGGGTCATTCCAGCTACGGAAAGGACATAAGCGGTGATTTGAGCAAAGGAATTGTTAAAGGTGGCCTTGTATAGATGTGGGTTTCGAGGGAAGTGATTCTGCCGGGTGCTTCGTCGAGAGGGTATTCATGTGCTAGAATATTTATGGTGTTGATTATATTCGGGGGCCAAGTCAGAGCGGGTGGCTCTCAACAACGGTCCTAGTGGATTCAAAGGGGTAAAGTGTGGTACCTAATGACTTCGATACAGTTAAGAATCAAGCCTTGTAGCAGCTTATGAGGAGGTGCCCAGAAGGTTCTATGATGTTTTAACCTGCAATGGTCTCGTGAGTCAAGGTCACTCGAGATGAGTGCGGATGAAGTATGCTATGTGTTGAATGGAGTTATTATTATCGAGGATAAATTGGAAGAAGATAGATTGGTTAGCCATAGTTGAATTGGCATATTGGTGGCAGTGATCGGTCCCTTTAATTGATGTTATTCAGAAGTATTCTACTGTTATGGCCTGTCATGTGTAGGCGGGTCCCGGAAGGGCGATGGTGGCTTAAGACCACTACTGTTATGAGAATTCACCTGTGTGTCGCAATGGTTCTCCTGAAGTGAGTTAAGTGAAAAGTTTTGATATGATGAAGTAAAATCGTGTTCTATCGTATATTGGCGTGTTGGGTGCAGTGAGTGGCATGGAATTTGAAGTGAGGACCAAGGTTACAGTTCGGTGTTGACGAGAATGTCATTGTCTTCAGCGTCACCTAAGATCGGTGTTTGTGGAAAAAGCTTTGCATTCTGGTTAAGGGTTCTTGATCGCTTTTTAGCACTAGCGCGGCCGGTAAGTTAGATGTACAGATCTGTTATCTGCTACGGAAGGTTGTGGGAGCGTGCCATGTAGTCACTTGATCGATTGAAGAGTTAAAATCAAGTATGAAATTGTAGTGATGTCGTTAAATTAAGAATTGATGCCTGGAGGGGGTTGTGGACTGTGGAGGATTACTCCGGTTATGATGGTTTTCCATATGCGTTATGAGGAGCAAGGGGAGTATTTATGGACCTTAAATGTGAATATGGGCTCTATATCAGGCTAGATGTGTCCATATCAGTAATGCGCTCCTTATGGAAGGGCGGTCAAGGTGTTATTTTGCTTATGTGTTGAGGTTCCACGTAGAGATGATGTTATATGAGCAAATGGCTCTTGAGATTCAGATCGTATATCACACCTCAGTTGTGCTTGAGTTTGTAGCTTATGGCACTATATGTCCCCTCAGGGATGGTATTATGCACTTAGCGTGCTTGTGACCGATATTCGTTATCTTATTGTAATGAGCAATTCAGCTCGATGTGTATCTCCTTATGTGAGTTTTATGTGCGGATCGAGTTGCACGCCGCAACAGTGTGATGATAATTACAGTCCCTTATATTCTATTCTATGTGTTTTATTTCTCCATTTTCTGGGGAAGGTTCATATTAGTTGCGTGATTTGAGTAGTCCCTTCCAGAATTTATTTTCCTTATGTATCGCATTCGAGTTGGTAGCCTATTGGCACATTGTGGCATCATATGAGACTTTTGGTCATGTCAGGGGTGACTTACTTCCTGAGCAGTTCGTACATAGTAAGATAAGGCTACTGGATCTAGGATCAGTGCGATCGGGAGCTAAGGCCATTATTTGGTTCAAGATGAGGTGATGGTTCCTGACAGGAGTAGACCCAATGATTTGTTGGTTCCTACGCATCTCTTCCGTCGTGGCGGTATTGTAAGAGTTAGAGCAAGACCTATGTAGGTCATATGGTGCAATTAGAGATGATAGAATTGGGCTCTAAGGCTTATTTGCTTAAGTGAAAAAGGATATCTTCAGATTGACCGAGCTAGGGCGCCTGAGTTGTGGTAGCACGGGTAGGTGCTCGAGGTGTTAAACAATGAATTCAGACAACCCCAACACAGTCCCTAGCACGTTCGAGGAGGAACGTATGTTTAAGAGGATGTAACGACCCGATCGGTCATTTTGAGCCCTAGCGCGCTGTTCAGCAGTTTGAGGCCATGAGCAGCTTCATTTCAGGTATTACGAATTGGGATTCGAAGGCTCCAGCAGGTTTGTATGATGATTTCGGACTCGGGTGTATGCCCGGATCGGGTTTTGGATGACCCGGGAGCGTTTTGGCGCCTATTGTGGAAGTTAGCATTTTAGAAGAAAATTTCATAAGTTTGTGCATTTCAGTGTTATCAATGTCTGTTTGGGATTCCGAGTCTGGGAGTAGCTCCGTATGGTAATTCTGGAGTTGGGAGCGCGATCGGAAGTGAATTCGGATGTTTGTGGAGCATTTTGGAGCCATTTGGCTAAAGATAGAAATTTGAAGGTTTTTGAGAAGTTTGACCGGAGGTTGGTATGGTTGGTTGTGGTCCCGGGGGCCTCGGGTGGATTCCGGGTGGTTATCGGATCGAATTGGAGCTTGAAGGATGAGCTGAAGGGGTCTGGTTGCTGGTGTAACCGCTTCTGCAGAGGGTTCGAGGAAGGGAACCGTAGAAGTGGTTAGATGTGAAAGGAGCAGGGACCGGAGATGCGGGGGTATTGGCCGCATCTGCGCAAGCGCAGAAGCGAGAAGAAGGACTGCAGAAGCGGTGATTGGCGCAGGTGCGATGAGGGCTCCCTGGGCAGAATGTTTTAAAAAGCGGGGTTGAGTTCATTTCACCCATTTTTTCTCTTCTTTGGGGCGATTTTGGAGCTTTTTGAGAGGGGCTTCCACCTAGCAACTTGGAGGTAAGTTAATCCCACCGAACTTGAGTTAAATACATTGATTATGTACGGATTTGAGGGAAAGCCTAGAAAATTGATACTCTTGGAATTTGACCACGATTTTGGGTATGGAATTAAGAGAACATCGTATATTTGAGTTCGTGAGTTCATGGGTAAACTTTATCTTCGAAAATTTTTGGAATCTGGGCACGTGGGCTCGAGGGCGGAGTAGTTTATCGTATATTAATGGATTTGCATAATCATTGGCTTGTTTTGGAGCATTTAGCATCGATTCAAGTCTTCGAAAGGGCGTGGAATGCCGGTTATGGATCTTCGGAGCGAAATGCAACCTTGTTGACAAATTTAAAAATTCTTGAACATATTGAACGTGTAAATGAATTTCTAATAGACTAGATATCAATTCTTGACTTTGAACGCCTCGGTAGATTAAATAGATGCATCTATGGTTCGCGCCATTCGACCCTCTGGCAGTGCACAGTTTTAATGTTGTTGGATCGGGCCGTACGACCTCGGCATGAGTTGCGCATGCTTGTATTGCTTGCCTTGATATTTATTGATACTAATATCCGCTCTCCCCGACTTGAGATAATTGTTAATTAATGGATTATGAATCCGGAGACTTTAAATAAAAAGGAACTTTCACCTGTTTGTTGACTCATTTGTTGTTCTTAATAAATCCGCGAGTCATCGCATTAGTGATATTATTACTGGACCTTTAGTAAGTGTCGAAGTTGCCATCTCGTCTCTACTTCTTCGAGATTAGGCGGGATACTTACTGAGTACACGTTGTTTTTGTACTCATACAACACTTCTGTGCATTTTTGTTGCACAGGAACATGCACCTCTAGTGGCCTAGTGGGCGTAGCAGCATGGTTGACACGGAGACTAGGTGAGCTGTATTTCCTCGAGGCGACTCGCAGCTAGTATAGTCTCTCTCAGGATTCTACTTATTTTCTGTCCAATCGTATTCCGGACAGCTATATTCGATTTTCTTAGAAATTGCTCATGCACTTGTGACACCGGGTTCTAGGTTGGTTATGAAGTATTTTGTATTAATTGCTTATCATTTAATTTGAATTGAAGCGATTATCTTTTTAATTGGTAAATTTGAAGGAAAATCATAGATTTCAAGAGTATTAAAACGAAAATTTAATTAAGTATTTTTGGTTATCTTGCCTGACAGTGGTGTCCGGCGCCATCACGACCCTTAGTGATTTTGGATTGTGACAATATATAAGCTGAAACCCCTTCATTTAGCTGTAGTCAAGCCAATATTGCAAGGGTATAATATTTTTTTCATTGAAGAATATTTGTTTTGAATCATTAGATTATGTGAAAGGCTTTTTTTTCCAAAATCAACAAGAGAGAAATTGATTTCTAATTGATAGTTTCTATAGCGACTTTTAAGTGTAACAAAGAGTATATATAAAGAAAAAATTGGTATGACGTGAAATATTTTTTTTAAAAAAATGTAAACAAATTATTTCGAAAAAACTCTTTAATTTTTTTAATTCAAAGATAATAAAAAGATAAGATATTTTTGAAGATTAGTAGAGAATTTTAAAATTATTATAATAGAAGTTATATCATGTATATACTCAAAAAACCGAAATCTTATGGAATATTTACAGAAAATGTTAGTCTTTTTTCATGTAGTGTTTCTTAATTAATATCTGACGATTATCTATAATAATTTAGAAGGTTTAAATGTTAAGGTTATTTACATATAATTCAAATAACTCAGGTGTTTAACATGGTTAATGTAAAATATCAAAATGGAGTAAAAAAAAATTCACTAGCTAAAGAATTTTTTATATTTTTAGATAGACAACTAAAATGAGTTTTGAATTAAGAATAATATTTTCAAACATTTTTATAAAAAATAATTATTATTGAAAAATAATGTTTTAGAAACTGAAATTAAGAAAGAAATAAGAGTACAAGTAGTAGTAAAAGAGTTAGGTCTTATCCAAAGAGTCATTCATTGTCTCAACATTTGATTGTTTTGCCATAAATATGAGTTATTATTTTGCTTCCTGACTATTTTTATGATGCAATGTTGTTACCCTTTTCAAGTCTTTAAGTCCTTATAATTTCGAAACAATACATATAAAACAGCGGAAATAATAAAATCATTAAACAAGCGGAAGATGAATCTGATAATTTAACTTAATACAAACCACGGAAGTCTAAATACAACGCTACCCAGAATTTGGTGTCACAAGTTCACAGCATGTCTAAGAATACTACAAATAAGGTCTGAATAGAAATACATGAATCTGTCTCTGAATAAGTAAAAACAGAAAGAGAAATGATAGGAGGAGACGCCAAGGCCTGCGGACGTCTGCAGGACTACCTCGGGTCGCCTGAATGGACTGAAGACAACACCCTCACTGTGGTCCAAACGCTTCGGTATCAGTATCTGCACACAGTGCAGAGTGTAATATCAGCACAACCGACCCCATGTGCTGGTAAGTGCCTAGCCTAACCTCGGCGAAGTAGTGAAGAGGCTAGGACCAGACTACCAAAATAAACCTGTGCAGTTAAATCATATACAGCGGAAAATAAAAGCAGATAATTACAGCTAAAGTTGGTCGGGGGAAACATGTTGCGGGGGGGGGGGGGGGGGTAGCAGATAACCACAGAATACTAATAGAGAAATGTAAGGAACGCCATAAATCAATTACCAGCAAAAGATAAGGAAATAAAGAACAAGTACACATGTAATACCGTTGCAGGCGTGCAACCCGATCCCATTTCATATAAATACCGTTACAGGCGTGCAACCCGCTCCCATTTCACATAGTACCGTTGCAGGCGTGCAACCCGATCCCATTTCATATAATACCGTTGCAGGCGTCAACCCGCTCCCATTTCACATAGTACCGTTGCATGCGTGCAACTCGCTCCCATTTCATATATTACTGATATAGGCGTGCAACCCGCTCCCATTTCATATATTACCACTGCAGGCGTGCAACCCGCTCCCATTTCATATATTACCATTGCAGGCGTGCAACTCGCTCCCATTTCATATATTATCGTTGCAGGCGTGCAACCGCTCCCATTTCATATATCACCGTTGCAGGCGTACAACCCGCACCCATTTCATATATTACCGTTGCAGGCATGCAACCCGCTCCCATTGATATATCAACACCAATCATAAAGGAATCCCAGCAAGGAAACAATAATATAACAACAACATCCCGGCAAGGGAACAATAATATAACAACAACATCCCGGCAAGGGAACAATAATATAACATCAACATCCCGGGAAGGGAACAATAATATAACAACAACATCACGGCAAGGGAACAATAATATAACATCAACATCCTGGCAAGGGAGCAATAATATAACTCCAACATCCCGGCAAGGGAACAATAATATGATAACAACATCCCGGCAAGGGAACAATAATGATAACCCTCATATGAAGCACGAATAAACCACAATGGAGTCATAACAATTACAATACAAGACTCACGGGCATGCTTGACACCGACGTATAGATACTCGTCACCATGCCTATACGTAGTACTCCACAGTTAACACAAAGCAAATAAGACACAACTCCTAATCCCTCAAGCTAAGGTTAGACCAAACACTTACCTCAAACTTCCACGGCCAACTCAAGCCTCAAACACCGGTTTTCCTTTAGAATTCGCCTCCCAATTACTTGTATCTAGTCCAAATTATCTTAACAACATCAATAAATGCTAAAGAATTCGTATCCAATGCTTAATTAAAGGTTTTTCTATCCTTTTCCCCAAAAAATCAAAAATCGACCCCGGGCCCGCTTGGTCGAAACTCGAGGTTCGGACCAAAAACCGATCACCCATTCACCCACGAGCCCAAATATGCAACTAGTTTCGAAATCCGATCCCAAAACGAGGTCTAAATCCCAATTAATCAAAAAGCCCTAACTCTACCCAAATTCCTAATTTCTACCATAAAAGCGCTAGATTTTAGGATGAAAATTGATGAAATGCAATGGGAAATCGAAAGAAAAAGGTTTAGAATCATATACCAATGCTTTGGGGAAGAACTTGTTCTTTGAAAATCGCCTCAATGCTCCCTTCTTCGCGTTCTCGAAGGGTCAGCCCCAATAGCCTTCGCGTTTAGTGGCTCGCATTCGCGGAGCTTTAACTCCTCAAGCCTTCACGTTCGCGGGCCGGTGGCCGCGTTTGCGTAGAACAAAATCCCTTTCCCCCTGCCCCGGCCCAAAGGCCTTCGCGTTCGCGATAGCAGGTCCGCTTTCGCGAAGGGTAGCATCCCCAAGGCTTCGCGTTCGTGACCTTTTTCTCGCGTTCGCGTAGAAGGAAAATTCCTTCAGCCTGACTTACCCTTCGCGTTCGCGAGAGTCCTTCCGTGAACGCGAAGAACAAAACTCCAGAATAAAAGAAACTGAAAACCTGCAACTTTTCTAAGTGTAAAAACATTCCGAAACCCATCCGAAACTCACCCGAGCCCTCGGGTATCCAAACCAAACATGCATACTAACCCAAAAACATCATATGGACTTGTTCGTGCGATCAAATCGCCAAACTAACACCTTTAACAACGAATTTAGCATCATAATCAAGGAAAAATCTCAAAACTCCCAAAGTATCAAATTTCACAACTACGGGTCTGAATCACATCAAACGACTTCCGTTTCTTGTCAAATTTTACAGACTCAATCTAAACGCCATATAAGACCTGTACCGGGCTCGGAACTGTCACGACTCAAAATCCACTAAAGGTCGTGATGGCGCCGGATACCATTGTCAGGCAAGCCAACAACAATTAACTAGTAACTTCTCGTTTTAAATATTTCTGAAATCACTTCTTTTATACGTTTAAACAATACATGATAAATTCCACTGAATAAATAATGAAACTTTTAATAATTTTTAAATTTCTGAATAAACCCATAGATATCCCAGAACCCGGTGTCACAAGTGCATGAGCATTTACTAGGGAATGAAATAAAATACAGTAACTGTCCGGTATACAAGGTGGACAGAAATGAAAATACAGTACAATACTCTGAAGGAGACTCTACTGGCTGCGGGTCATCTCGATAAGTGCAGCTCACCTAAGTCTCCGTATCAACCATGCCGCCATACCACTAAGCCACTAGTCAGACATAAACATGTGCAACAAAAATGCACAGCAAGTGTAATATGAGTACGAAAACAACGTGTACTCAGTAAGTATCCCGCCTAATCTCGAAGAAGTAGAGACGAGAGGTCGACTTCAACACTTACTAGTGGTCCAATAATATTATATCAATAATATATTAAATCATGGATTTTTATAAACATGATTGTAATTCAATAGAATGAAGCAAATAAACAATTCTTTCTTTTATAGGAAACTTCCAAATTCTTTTTCGTCATTTATACATTTATTCTCAAGACGGGAAGGAACAACATCACTTCAATAAATTCCAAGGCAAGCAATACAAGCACGCGCAAATCATACCAAGGACGTACGGCCCGATCCAACAATATTTAAACTGTGCACTGCCAGAGGGTCGAATGGCGCGAACCATAGATGCATCTATTTACTCTACCGAGGCGTTCAACCTGTTCTACAATAAATAAACACATTCAAACAATCAAATCGATAATTCATCAAGGAGCAAATGTTCAGGAGAAGGCAAGTTCCTCTTTTAAAAGTCAAGAAATGATATCTAGCCTTTTTTAGAAATTCATTTACACGTTCGATATGTTTTAAGCATTTTAAGTTTGTCAACAAGGTTGCAAGTATTACAAGAAGGCATGCTTTTGGGCCCTAAACTACTCGGACTAAAGCATAATAGTAGCTACGCATGGACTCTCGTCACCTCGTACGTACGTAGCCCCCGCAAATAGGAGCACATAACCAATTAACTCACCTATGGGGACAATTCCCTTTTACAAGGTTAGAAAGGAGACTCACCTCGCTCCGAAGATCCATAACCGGCATTCCACGCCCTTCCGAAGACTCGAATCGATGCTAAATGCTCCAAAGCTAGCCAATAATTATGCAAATCCATTAATATATGTTCAATTACTCATTACAATCCAATTTATAACAATTCCTAACCCCGATCGAAAAGTTGACAAAAATGCCCTCGGGCCCACGTGCCCGGGTCCGAAATTTTTCGAAGATAAAGTTTACCCATAACCTCACGAACTCAAATATATAATTTACTCTCTATTTCATACCCCAAATTCTGGTCAAATTCCAAAAATATAAATTTCTAGGTCTTCCCACCAAAACCCCAAGTTTCTACAAATTTCATGCTCAAATTCGTACATAATCAATGTATTTAACTCAAGATAGGTGGGGATAGCTTACCTTATCATTGATGATGAAAACCCCCTCTTGAAACCCTCCAAGAATCGCCCAAGCCAAGAGAAAAATGAGAGAAAATGGCCAAATCCCAATTTTTAAGACACTCAATGCCTCCAGTACTTTCGCACCTGCGGTATATCGACCGCTTCTACGGTCCCGCAGGTGCGGACCATTTGCCGCTTCTATGGTCTTCCCCCAGCCTTCAACCTCCGCATCTACGCTTCTCCTTCCGCAGGTGCAGTTCCGCATCTACGGAACAATGACCGCATTACGGTACCAGCTTAGCCGTCCATTTCCGCTTCTGTGGCACGAAGGCCGCTTCTACGGTTCTGCACCTACGGCCCAAGTCTCGCAGGTGCGGTTATACCAGCAACCAACAACTTCTGCCTTTTCCAAAATTCCATTTTCGATCTGTTAACCACCCGGAATCCACCCGAGGCCCTCGGGACCCCAACCAATCATACCAACCGGTCCCAGAATACATTACGGACTTGCTCGAGGCCTCAAATCATATCAAACGACGCTAAAACCACGAATCGACCCCCAATCCAAGCTTTATGAACTTTAGAGTTTCAAACTTCTACTTTCGATGTTTAAACCTATCAAATCACGTCCATTGACTTCAAATTTTGCACACAAGTCATACTCGACATTACGGACCTACTCCAACTTTCAGAATCGGATTCCGACCCCGATATCAAAAAGCCCACTTCCGGTCAAGCTTCTCAAAAACCTTCAAACTTTTATCTTTAGCCAAATGGCTTCAAAATGACCCACCGACCTCCGAATTCACTTCTGATTGCGCTCCCCATAACAGAATCACCATACAGAGCTACTCCTAAACTCGAAATCCCAAACGGACATCGATAACACTGAAATGCACTCAACCCAAACTTATGAAATTTCTTCCAAAATGCTAACTTCCACAATAGGCGCCAAAACGCTCCCGGGTCATCCAAAACCCTATCCGGGCATACGCCCAAGTCCGAAATCATCATATGAACCTTCTTGAGCCTTCGAATCCCAATTTCGAGGTCGTTTACTCAAAAATCCAATCCTAGTTGATTCTTTCAACTTAAAGCTTCCGAAATGAGAATTCTCCTTCTGAATCAACCCCGAACTTCCCGAAATTCAATTTCAACCACGCGTACAAGTCGTAATACCTAAAATGGAGCTGCTCATGGCCTCAAATTGCTGAACGGCGCGCTAGAGCTTAAAGCGACCGGTCGGGCCGTTACATCCTCTCCCACTTAAACATACGTTCGTCCTCGAACGAGCTAGGAACTCTGCTGGGGTTGTCTGAAATCACTGTTTAACACCTCGAGCGCCTACCCGTGCTACCATAACTCAGCTGGGCGCCCTAGCTCGGTCAATCTGAAGATATCCTTTTTCACTGAAGCAAATAAGCCTTAGAGCCCAATTCCATCATCCGGAATTCTCTGCCAGGCCTGTTCCAACATACGCTCACCGCATCAATAACTACACGCAGCACCAAAACACGACTGCATATCTTAGCTGAGTCCACGCCTTGCACCACCTTATTCACAGGACCACAATAACATTCTCTAATCAAATTAGTCTAAATTCCACGAATCTGATGCTCCCATTGCACCTCATGACCTACATAGGTCTTGCTCTAACTCTTACAATACCGCCACGACGGAAGAGATGTGTGGAATTCATAACCAACTGCCGAATCAACAAATCATCGGGTCTATACTCCTGTCAAGAACCATCACCTCATCTTGAACCAAATAATGGTCTTAGCTCCTCGACATACTTCATATAATCAGATTGCACTGATCCTAAATCCAATGATCTCGTCTCACCCAGTACGAACTGCTCAGGCAATAAGCCACCCCGGACTTGATCAAAAGCTTCATATGATGCCACAATGTGCCAATAGGCTACCAATTCGAACGCGATACAAAGGAAAATGAACTCTGAAAAGGAAATCCAATTACCCCGCTCGCGAATCATACGTGTGACGCGGTCAACATAATTAAATAGGCACCCCGCTCGTGAATCATACATGCAACGCGGGCACACAGCTAATATATGTTTTTCTCAGGAAAAGAGGAAACAAAACACATAAAAAAAAGCTAAGGGGAACTCTACTAAACATCACACTGTTGCGGTGCGCAACCCGATCCCAACAACATATCCATGGCGGCGTGTCACCCGATCCACACATAAGATTCACATAAGATGGTACACACCGTGCTAGATTGCTCAGTACAACAAGATACCGAATATCGGTCACAAGTACGCTAAGTGCATAATTCCATCCCTGGGGAGACATATAGAGCTATAAGCTACAAAAACCAAGCACAACCGAGGTGCGATATATGATCTGAATCTCGGGAGCCATTTTGCTCATATAACCTCATTTCTACGCGGAACCTCAACACGTAAGCAATTCACCATGTCGTCTCGCAACTCTCACAGCGCAATATATCATTACATGAAATAACTGACGACGAAATAACACCCTGACTGCTCTTCCATAAGGAGCACATTATTGAAACGAACACATCTGGCCTGATATAGAGCCCATATCCACATTCAAATCCATCCACAGACCTCAAGCTGGTTCTGATCGCATCGAACTAGGATAATAACCTTTCAAAGGCCCATAAATACTCCTCTTTGTCTCATAACACATAGGGACAACCATCATAACCGGAGTAATCCTCCACAGTCCACAACCCAATAAACCGAGTGCCCTCCAAGCATCACTTCTCAATTTAACGACATCACCACAATCTTCATACTTGGTTTAACTCTTCAATCAATCAAGTGACTACACTCCACACTTCTACAACCTTCCAGTGGGGCACATTCCCACAACCATTTCGTAACGGATAACAGGTCTGTACATCCAAACCACCGGTCGCACTAACGCTGAAAAGCGATCAAAAATCCTTAACCAGGATGCAAAAGCCTTTTTCACAAAACACCGATCTCAGGTGACGTTGAAGACAATACCAACTTACTTTAGTCGAAACTACTTTCTTGCTCATCCGAGCTCGTGACATTCTCGTCAACACCGAACTGTAACCTTGATCCTCTCTTCAAATTCCATACCACTCACTGCACTCAACACGCCAATATACGATAGAACACGATTTTCATCATAACTCCGGAACCACTAATAGTTTAACACTTCATCGTATAAAAACTTTTCACATAAGTCACTTCAGGAGAACCATTGCGACACACAGGTGAATTCTCACAATCATAGAATACACCAAATCTCTAAGTAGTGGTCTATGCCACCATAGCCCTTCCGGGACCCGCCTACACATAACAGGCCATAATAGTAGAATACTTCTGAATTACATCAATTGCGGTGGCCGACAGGCCTCGCACGTACCGCCATGAATCACTTGCATAATTTGCTGAAGGAACTGATTACTACCACCAATATGCCAATTCAACTATGGCTAACTAGTCTATCTTCTTCCAATTTATTCTTGATTGCCTTAGAAATAATAAATCCATTCAACACATAACACTCTCCATCCGCACTCATCCCGAGTGACCGTGAATCACGAGACCATGCTGTCTCAAATCCCACGAATCATTTCATACCTCCCAATTGCTATACTGCAGGTCAAAACATCATAGAACATTCTGGGCACCTTCTCATAAGCTGCTACAAAGCTTGATTGTTAGTTGTACCTATAGGCTCGAAATCATTAGGCCTCACACCTTACCCCTTTAAATCCGCTAGGACCGTTGTTGAGAGCCACCCACTCTGACTTGGCCCCGAATGTGATCAACTCCACGATTCTTCTAGCACATGCATACCCCCTCGACGAAGCACGCGGCAGAATCACTCCCCCAAAAACCTGCGCTTGTACAAGGCATAAATCCTGAATCCTTCCCCAAGTCTGAGCATAAGACAATAAGGCCAACCATAACACACCTTTAACAATTCCTTTGCTCAAATTATCACTTATGTTCTTCTCCCGTAGCTGAAATAACCCATCAGTGTGCTAATAACCAGAAACCTCGCAGGTAGTTAACCATGCAACCCAATCATAGGTGGTGGGACTCTCCCACTTAGCTTGAAGCCACTGATACACCATCTCTGGAATTCACCAGTATTCTTTATCTCATATTGACATAACCTTCCACCACCAAGCGCCAACATCCTCGGAATCTTTCTGTAAAACTCCTTTTTATACTCTGAATCATCAACCACATTCGCACGACCGATTTCTTTGCTGTATAACCAACAGAATTTTTCGCAGAAGCTTTGCCAACTATGCGACCGTCGATCTGCTCACTGGAGATAACCCACCTGTGGAATTTACGTGCCGACGTCTTCCAACACTGCTGCACAGGGTACAATCACCACGACATCAATGACCCATCCTGAGTCCGAGCTCACTCTCTAGCGGCACAAGTCCATTCACCCCTCGTGGACATCAATTAAATATGCGGTAACATCCTTCCAATTCAAAGTTAGGTTGTATCCTTCTTCATTTCAAGCAGCTCCTTTCCGTTGTATCAAATCTCCTGCCGCATAATAGCCCATACTCCAAATTAATCCGTAGGCCCAAATCACCAATCACTAAAATTCCCAATCACTCCAAACTCTATCACTTTGGCGAAACTCACCCCTTTAGTCGACTACTCGACCTTTGCTTCTTATACTCGGCCTTCTAGAAATTTTAACCACCGCCTGACACTCCCCACATGTCCTTGTCACACCTCCTTTTTTCATTACACCCCCCGGAAGGGGGATAATAAAGGGAGTTATTTCCAACTTGAAGTGACAATCGAAACGGGATTTATTGTAAAAAGATTCAGAGTCGCCATTTGGGAGATTATGGTGTCCCAACTCACCGGTTTGAATCCCGAATCGAGGAAAAGGTTTGACTCTGTATTACAGTCGCGAACCAGAAATCCGAGTAAGGAATTCTGTTAACCCGGGAGAAGGTGTTAGGCATTCCCGGGTTCCGTGGTTCTAGCACGGTCGCTCAACTGTCATATTTGGCTTAATTATCTTATTTAAAACAATTATGAACCTATGTGCAAATTTTAACTTTTTAACCGCTTTTATTCATATTTTTAAAGAGAATGCAACGTCGTTAAAACACGTCTCGAACCACGTCACATAAATGCACCCGTGATTTTTGACATATTTTAACTTCGTTGGGATTTGGATTTGGGTCACATAAATGTGACCCCGATTTTAGGAAAGTAGATTATTAAATACCCGCCTAAAGCAACTACACGTTTTTAACTTTGCGAGGGCCATGGAAATTCGCTAAATAGCACGTCCCGATTTCTAGAGAGTTAATATTATTTTAAGTACTAACTGGTTCACCTCCAAATTAAGCCACACAAACCACTTTGATTTTTGCATCCCTAATTCTAAACCAAATTCAATTACAACTAATGAAATTCCTTCAACTAATCTAGCACGGCTCAACATGCAAACGCGATCTGAAAATCACAATTGCTACTACTAGATTGTAACTGTGAAGCTAACAAGACAAAACTGAAAATCAGTATAGCGTCAAAAGAAATCTAAAACTAAGAATGATTCACTGGATTCTATAGAGCTTGGTAAAGCTCATGTGAGAAAAGCTCCAATACTTTGAGAATTCAAATAAGAAACCTAATGAGATTCTAAGTTTTTTTTTTCTATTAAGCAAATCAGTCTTTCCAAACACACAAGGCACAGCCAATATTGGAGAATAACGAGCAGAACAAATACAGCATGCCAACAAAACTAAACAAACAAATTTCTCCAAACATTCAAATAATTGTAGAAATGGAGACGAAATGAACCTTAGAATTCTTCCTTTTACACTGAAAAACAGAGCTTCAAATCAAGCGCGTATCAATCACTGCTTCGATCTCACGGATCCGAAATGAAGGGATTCCAATAGATCTTCAAACCAAGACAACAAGCCGCGACCGGAAACACGAACGACGGCTCCGAAATTTCGAACACCTCCTCAGCTTTCACCCATTTTGGACAAAATCCAGAATACGAAACTTGCTTTTTATATCAATATTTCTGATTTTTGAAGTGAAACCAAAACTTAGACGAAGCTGATTCGATTTTCAGCGCCACTTCATTTCAGTTCCGAATTCGACGTTGAGCAAAAGAAACGAAAACATTACCATATTCTGTCTTGGTTTTCAACTGTGCTGGTATGTGTGTGTGTATGTGTTTTGGTGCGTGTGCGTGTGTGTTTGTTTCTCGTTTGAGCTGGTGATGGAGCTCGGCAGCTATGGAGGAGTTGGTTGTTGTGTGTTTGGCGTGGTGGTGTTGGCTGGTGGACTGAGCGGCGGGTTTTGGCTATGCGTTTTCCGGCTAGTTCTCTGCTGGTGGTGAGAGGAGGAGTTGAAGAAGCAGCAACGGCTGCTGTAGCTTTGGTCTCCTAGGACTAGCTACTTAGGTCCATGAGGAAGATGAAATACAGGGGGGTGGGTCGTGTATATGTGTATTGCGGCTGAAGCTCTTTTGCTAGGTTTCAGGCGTCATTTTTTTTGTCTCTATTAGGGGTCTAGGTTTAGGTATTAAAAGAACAAAGATTTGGGTGTTGGGTCGGGTCGGGTCGACCCGGTTGGGATGGGTAGGTGTAAGGTAATTGGGCCATTGTATTTGTCCTTTGGGGTGGCCCAATACACAAAGACTAAGTCAATTTCTTTTCCCATTTTCCTTTTCTTTTATTTAATTAATTAAAAACCTAAATTAAATTCAAATTGTAAAACTAAACTCATTATTTAACTATAAAGTTTATAAAAATTAATTGATCCTAAATTTAAAGAGAAAAATTAATAATCCAAAATTAAAAGCTAAGAATGTAAAAATGAGCCATTTTTGTAATTTTTATTTTTTAATAAAGCAACTAATTAATTAATTAATCCTAAAATGTAAACATAAAATCTAAATGCAATGCATGGTATTTTTGGTATTTTTTAATTTTTAATGGAAATCAAATATGCACAAAAATGCAAATACTTAATAAGATTCTACAAAAAAAATCCTACAAAATTGCAAAAATCGGGAAAAATTATTTTCTGATGTTTTATGGGAGTAATTCATATAGGGCAAAAATCACGTGCTCACAGCTGCCCCTCTTTGCTCGAAAACACGAAGAGTTTTCGGGCAAAGATAAGTGAGCAAATACGAGCGATTTTTGCCCGTTTGAATACTCCGTGTGAAGCATTTTTGAAAAGTTTGACCGCGCCCTGCTTCTGAGGTTGCCTACATATCCTTGGCAGAAAAGGAATCAGGTCAGTGTAGTTCAGAAATGAGTGAGATGATGGAGTTCGCCGAGGTGAAGAGCCGGTCGAGATGCCGTTCTGCCGAGGTTCCGGTCCGCAGTCCTGTTATTACATCAAAAACCAAAATATGAAAAAGACTAACTAAGCCTATCAACTATGAGTTACAAGATTCCTATCTATAAGTCTTCTAAAGCTTGATATTGAGTCTTGAATGGTTCTTCATGCAGACTCTAGATTTGAACCTTGGCGCTTGTTAGCTGCAGGTGCTAGTTCATTCTTCTTCAACTTTTCGGACCAAGACCGGACATGTCGTGCTTGTGACCTCAAACATGTCTTGAGAAGCGCACATCTTTCATCAAATTCTATATTTGGATGCACTTCTTGACTTTCTCTCTTTTCTTTTCTTTTTTCAGATCAGACTAACTTTGTTGATCATCTCGGACTGTTGACTCACATTCTTACCGCAAGCCTCTTTTGTTGCTGACTTGAATTGTATTCTGAAGTGTTCTGCCCTTTCTCCGAGTGATGCTTGCCTGCTAAAACTTGAAATATATGCCTTTGTTCTCCAGGCGAGCTCCTGACTGCTTAAACTTGAAATAAATGCCTCTGTTCTCCCGGCGGGCTCCTGATTGCTAAAACTTGAAATAAATGCCTCTGTTCTCCGGGTGGGCTCCTGATTGCTAAAACTTGAAATAAATGCCTCTATTCTCCAGGCGGGCTCCTGATTGCTAAAACTTGAATTAAATGCCTCTATTCTCGAGGCGTGCTCTTGATTGCTAAAACTTGATATAAATGCCTCTGTTCTCTAGGCGGGCTCCTGTTTGCTAAACTTGAAATAAATGCCTCTGTTCTCCAGGCGAGCTCCTGATTGCTAAAACTTGAAATAGATGCCTCTGTTTTCCAGGCGGGATCCTAATTGCTAAAACTTGAAATAAATGATTCTATTCTCTAGGCGGGCTCCTGATTGCTGAAACTTGAAATAAATGCCTCTGTTCTCCAGGCGGGCTTCTAATTGCTATAACTTGAAATAAATGCCTCTGTTCTCTAGGAGGGCTCCTGATTGCTAAACTTGAAATAAATGCCTCTGTTCTCCAGGCTGGCTCCTGACTGCTAAAACTTGAAATAAATGCCTCTGTTCTCCAGGCGGGCTCCTGATTGCTAAAACTTGAAATAAATGCCTCTGTTTTTCCAGGCGGGCTCCTGATTGCTAACACTTAAAATATATGCCTCTGTTCTCCAGGCGGGCTCCGGATTGCTAAAACTTGAATTCTCCATGCGGGCTCCTGATTGCTAAAACTTGAGATAAATGCCTCCGTTCTCCAGGCGGGCTCCAGATTGCTAAAACTTGAAATAAATGCCTCTGTTCTCCAGGCGGGCTCCTGATTGCTAAAACTTGAAAATAAATGCCTCTATTCTCGAGGCGTGCTCTTGATTGCTAAAACTTGAAATAAATGCCTCTGTTCTCCAGGCGGGCTCCTGATTGCTAAAACTTAAAATAAATGCCTCTGTTCTCCAGGCGGGCTCTTGATGCTAAACTTGAAATATGCCTCGTTCTCCAGGCGGGCTCCTGATTGCTATGACTTGAAATATATGCTTCTGTTCTCCAGGCGGGCTCCTGATTGCTAAAACTTGAAATAAATGCCTCCGTTCTCCAGGCGGGCTCCTGACTGCTGAAACTTGAAATGTATGCCTCTGTTCTCCAGGCGGGCTCCTGATTGCTAAGACTTGAAATATATGCCTCTGTTCTCCAGGCGGGCTCCTGACTGCTGAAACTTGAAACGTATGCCTCTGTTCTCCAGGTGGGCTCCTGATTGCTGAATCTTGAAAAGTATTCCCTTGTTCTCCAGGTGGGCCCTGATTGCTGACACTTGAAATGTATTCCCTTGTTCTCCAGGTGGGCGCCTGATTTCAACAAAACAAGAAATT
>NW_017670954.1:284386-308213 GCF_001879085.1 Nicotiana attenuata
TTCATCATGTCGATGAACTTTTTGAATTGGTTGTCACTTTTCTGCTTGGCTAGCCTTTGAGGATAAGGCGGAGGTGGTCTAGGCAAAGGTGCCTTGGCTTTTGGCACCACCGGCTCCGGCATGTCAATTATGTGCTCCCTAGACGGGTTCACGGCCTCTTGAGTTTCCACCTCGGCCTCATCAATGTCAATCCTCACATCATTGTTCACCTCATTCTCAACCACATCTTCAACTACCAAAGGAACATCAATTTCCCGCAACTTAACATCATCATCCACAACTTGCTTATCTTTCGAGGCATGCATATCACCGCCTCTCCCACTTCGTGTTATAACCGCCATCACATGATTGTTCCCACCCTTAGGGTTCACTACTGTATCACTTGGTAGAGCACCCTTTAGGCGAGTATTCAACGATTGAGAGATTTGACCTAATTGCACCTCTAAATTCCGAATGGAGGTATTGTGGGAAGCCAATTGAGCATCGGAATCTTGGTTCTTCTTCATCATTTGTTCGAACATCATTTCTATTCTTCCCATATCATTACCCGAAGAACTAGATCCTTGAGAAGGGAATGGGGGTGGATTATTCGGTTGTTGGTACATGGGAGCCTTTGAAAGCCTTGCCCCCTATTCCCTTGGTTTCCATTGTTGTTCCAATTGCCTTGACCATTGTTGTTCCAATTGTTGTTATTACCATTCCACTGCCCTTGGTTGCCTTGATTGTTGTTGTTCCAGTTACCGCCTTGGTTGTTGTTGTTCCAATTACCACCGCCTTGTTGTTGATTGTCCCAATTACCTTGAGGTCACCATTGTTGGTTTGAAAAGTTGCCTTGATAGTTGTTTACATATTGTACCTCTTCATTTTGCTCATTGTAGCCTTCATTTTGAAACCCATCACCATCATCATCAAATTGTTCGGAATTCCCTTGATTTTGTTGCCTCCTTTGCCTTCTCTTGTTGGTAAGCAAATTAACACTTTCCATAGCATTCACTTGGCGAGGGTTTTGGACTTGTTGCAACTGCGCCTTAGCCAATTGGTTCATAGTAGTTGTCAACTCCGCTATAGCCTGTCCATGGTCATGTAGTTCCTTATGCAAATGAATAACTGTAGGGTCGCCTTGAGGAACATTGGACTTACTTTCCCATGCGGAAGATGTGTCCTCCATCTCATCAAGATCTCACAAGCTTGGTCATAAGTCAACTTCATGAAATTACCCCCGGCCAATTGATTGACTATGCATTGATTTGTTGTATTGATGCCCCGATAGAAGGTTTGTTGGATCACCGCCTTCGTCATATCATTGTTTGGGAATTCTTTCACCATTGTTCTAAACCGCTCCCAAATCTCATGCAAAGGTTCCGTGGGTTCTTACTTGAAAGCCAATATCTCATCTCGAAGTGCCGCCATGTGCCCGGGTGAGAAAAATTTAGCAATAAACTTATCCGCCAACTCATCCCAAGTTGTGATAGAATGGTTGGGGAGTCTCTCCAGCCAATCCAAAGCCTTTCCCCGAAGTGAGAATGGGAAACGTCTCAACCTAAGAGCATCTTCGGACACATTCGTCTGCTTGCTGCCCCAACATGTATCCACGAACCCTTTTAGATGTTTGTAGGCATTTTGATCCGCAACGCCCGTAAAATACCCACGCTGCTCAAGTAAGGTGAGCATCACATTAGTTATCTGAAAATTGCCCGCCCGGATTCTGGGAGGGACAATCGCACTCGCATATCCTTGATTTGGTAGCACCCGTGGAACCGCTCTTGGAGGTGGCGGAGGAGGGTCTGGAACATTGTCATTAGCATTGGCCTGGCGGCCTCGTCCACGTCGGAAGGTACAAGAGGCACCTCATCGTCTCCAATTTCATCTACCTCCTCCCCCGCAAGCACGGTTCCAAGAGGGTCATTCGCGTTTAAAGCCATTTGGTACCTGTAGTAATCACGCACACAAATTAGTAAATAAGAAGGAAAGAAGAACAACGCACAAAACTAAGTAAATAGATAGCCAAAACCGTTAGCTCCCCGGCAACGGCGCCAAAAAGTTGATCGCTGCCAACTCCACACTACTATAAAGTAGGAAGAGAGGGTCGCAATAGCTTTTACCCGATATGAGGGTCGGGATCGAATTCCTCAGAGAGCTAAAAATTGGAGCTAGGTATCTATCTAGGCTAGAGTTGTGTAATTGTTCTAAATGTCACTTCCAACATTTTTGGGTTTTTCAATTATAAACTACTATTATCAAACTATTAATTGAAACTAGATTATGCTACGAAATAATTGTTAAGGTTGTATCTAATGGGAAGAAGGGCACTAGGGTCATGACTTCACCTAGGTGGCTAATTGACGGGTAGATGTTACTAAGGTTCGATTGATATAATTGAGGCTAATGCTATAACCGTTGCACAATTTTACCCACTCTCACACCTCCCGGTAGAGAGAGTGATTTTGCCCAGTTGACTCTCTCGAGACCAAATGGGTAGGCAAATTAGATCAAGCAAATAGGGTTCAAGTAGGGTGATTACTCTCTCGAGGTTTAACCCGTTAATTGGGACTATCATTTCTCATGAATCCATCCCAATTCCTTGTTGGGTCAATTTTGGAGACTTAGACTCTCTTTCTCAAGAAGAGTCAAATCCACAAAGCACAAATCAGTGTTTGCAACCACCAATTTATAGATTAAAATATAAAATCAACCCAAATAGCAAACACCTATAGTCAATCTAACCTTAGATGGCAACACCCATCAATTACCCACACTAGGGTTGAGCCACAACCCTAGATAATGGGTTTAGCTACTCATGCTTGAAGGAGGAAATGAAGAAATAGATGAAGAACAAGACATATTAATTAAATACTAAATTAAAGTACAAGAATCTATCATTAATTTGAAGCTAAGATGCCAAAAACGGCTACAAAATGAGTCTCACGAGCGCAGCTCAAAATCTGGAAATAACTGATGACCTAAAAATGGTAAAATGTTCTATTTATACTAAGCTGGAAAAATTGGACAAAAATACCCCTACGGGGTCAGCGCGGGCCGCATGAAATGGATCGCGACCGCGCTAGGCTCTTTGAATTCAATTCTGGGCTCTCTGAACTTGGCCACCGCGGGCCGCGTAGAATGGACCGCGGCCGCGGAGGATGCTGGTGCGGTCCGCACAATCATGACCGCGGACCGCATGGCTTGGACTGGGCAAAATTCCATCTCTCTGAATCTCTTGTCCGCGGACCGCACAAAAAGGTAGTGCATCCGCGGTGGGCCAGCGCGGACCGCGCTATGTGTACTGCGGCCGCGTTGCTTGAAGCCCACTTTTGCCAACTCTCTGAACCATCTAGTGCGGCCGCATTCAACTTTGCGCGGTCCGCACTAGGCTTGTTTGCCCTCAGTTTACTTGGTCTTTGATACTTGAGCAGGTTTTACTCCTTTTGAGCTGATCCTTGACATTTCGTCACTTTGTCAATCAAACCTGCAATCAAGCACAACTTATGAGCCTTTTGGGACTATTTTGTAACAATTTATATTCAAATCATAGGCAAGTAGGAGCATAAAACACGTTAAAATCCCTACTTATCAACAAGGCACTGAATCAACAAGCCCTATGGGATGGTTAGATAATCTTTGGCTCGATGGCGAACTTCCTATCGGGAAACGAAACTTGCCATCGAACCAAGATTTATCCAACCGTTCACAAGTGTTTTTCCTCAAAGGAGCAAGACTCCCAGTATTCCAATTCGCATTCGAACACTAGGGAATAGTACGAGAATACGACAACTTTATTGCCACGAAGGCCGGAACTATGAATGTCTCATCGGGACCAGGGGCTGCATAGCTAGCGTTGTAGAAACAAGTTGTATGAATTAGCCACATGTATTGGCAATTTGTTTTCTTTCAGCATCGACTGCTTATGTACTTTGAAGATAGAAGGAATAAAATGAAGTCCTTTTATTTTTATCTTGTTTCTTGTCCAAACGATGACTTGATTTTATCATTTGAAAGTTAACTAAAAACTTCAAATGCTAGTGCCGGAATGAACATGAGACGTCATCTTCAAGAGCACCATAAAAATAAGAGAGCCCTCTCTTATAAAATCCTCATAGTAAAGGGTTGGTTCCGGAAGAGTTTATGCCCAGAACCCAAAAGATATTGGAAGAAAACACACCCGAAGCCTTACTAAATTCGACGCAAAAAGAATGAACTTTGCGCAATACTTAAACAAAAGGTCCTTTTTATTTATCAAACACGCCAAGTAGCATAAGTACAAAGATACAAAAGGAAAACAACAAAAGAAAAGAAAGCGAAAAGGCTAAACTTTGTCACCACCATAATTCTCGGGAAGGGAGGCATCTATGCCCGAGGGAGAAGTAGGAAGATCCACCACTAGCATAGGATCTTGGCATTCATCATGATTCTCTTCAAGTCCCTGCTAGGTTTCCCAAAAATTAGAACCGGCACTAGAAGAGTCATTGTATCAAGCTAAGCCGGGAGACGTTCTCGAGCAGTTAACTCCAATGTTTGGGCCTTGGCAATCTCATCGTCGATATCAATTATGGCTGTTTTGGCCTCTTCCAAGGTTTTCCGCCTCATATGGTACATAAAGTATGTTTTTTCAATGACGAGGGAACCCCTTTGGTGCTTAAGTTTTTCTTTGAGCCTATTAACCTCGGTTAAAAGGCCATCCCGCTCGGATCTCATGGCACCGAGGCTGAGATTGAAATCACAGATTGTAGTTATGTGAACCTTGTTTTGATCCATGATCTTCTTATACCTATCTTCCATCCGGGCACGCTTCTCCTCGGCAGCAACAACCTCTTCAGCTTTGGAGTTCAAAGTTAACTCTAGATTATTTGCTCGTTCAATAGAGTCAGACTCGCACTCAATTGTAGTAATGGCAGCATCTTGAGACTCATTCCACTTACACTTTGCATCTTGAAGTTTTGCAAGTAGCTGAGTGGCTTCTTGATTGTGAGTCATTGCCTCCTGCTCACTCAGAAGAAGAGAGCTGATGGTTTTCGTAAGTTATAGAATCCTCTGTATAGCCTGAATGAACTCGGAGGAGTTTAAGACTATGAGCATTTAGAAGAGATGGAATGCTGCCCTGGTAGGAGAATAAGGGTGTAATTGTGATACATGTTAAGATGATGACATTTAGGCTTTCGATTGAGTAATTATTCAAAGAGAAGGGATTTCATGAATTGCATGAGATTAGAATACCCCATAAGGTGAATCACGTTGGGATGCTATGAAATACGGTTATTGAAGTATAGTATTGACCCTAAGTGGATCAGGCAAATAACTCCAGATGTTCCCCGACGAGACGTGAGCCCTAGTAACAATATATTACATAAGAGTTTCAAGTTATAAGTGGTAGATTATAGATCAACATTAAGGTGAATCAACAATAGTTGGATAAAAGTTCCAAAGTACGAGATGAGATTTGTTTGTCATTCTTAAGATGAACAGTATTGAGGAAGCATTAAAGGACTTAGATTTATACATATAGGATAAGCAGCAAGAGAGTAACCTGGAGTTTGGTAGTAGACCTCAGTAATAATAAACCAAAGTATGTGTTATGGTATAGTATGACCTACCTAGATGTAGTAAAGCCATAAGGATAGATATCCGAGGCTATGAAACAAGATATAGCAATAGTCGTAAGTTCGACAAAGTACCAAGCGAAAGACTTCAGTACACCTATAGATGCTAGAGGGACAACTTGCCATAGTTCTATATATATTCACAAAGTGAGGACTAGAGATTGGCTTAAAGCCAGAGGAAGTAGGAGAGAAGAGTCGCATAGGCGTACATACAAGGACAAAGTCGTACAGGCTGCATGGTAGAAGGTCGCAATAGCTACAACATAGGAAGAATTCCGACAACAAGTCTCGTGTGAGAAAGAGGCCTAAAGGGGGGTATAGCCTTCGGATTTATTCACAGAACAGTTGCCTAGATGGCAAGGACAATATAAAAATATTCATAACAGCTATGTGTTATGAGACTGATAAGTACATTAGTCAACATTCGAGGACGAATGTTCCAAAGGGGGGAATGATATTACACCCCTTGTTTTCGTACGCAAAAGTACGTCGTAAGTCAATTGATGTAAGCTCGGAAATGAGATCATCCTTGAAAGTACATAAAGTAAGTTAATCATGTTACCTTGTGGGTTACAAATCTTTAAGATCATTGATTACAAGTACCAAGAGGATTGGAAATCTTAGAAGCTAAAAGAATTAGCGAAAAATAAGTTTCGCCGAAAGTCGATAAGTTTGTAATGTTATAACATGCATTTTGGGGTGAGACTAGGTTTATTAACGTGATAAGGAGGTTATGTTATGAGTTATTTAAGGCTTATGATATCCGTGTGTAACGTTTTGAAGTCAAGTGCGTTGTGGAATAAAAGTTAGCAAAGGTCATCACAAGTTACATTCATAAATGTGCTGAAAATTAGGTCAAATGTAGCGGAGCTTTTATCCCAATATACTTGGAATTACGGGATGATCCACATATAAAATTGAAGATGTACGAGTCCGGTTTCTAACATATTAAACCGTTCGTCGATACGACATCAGAGTAGAGAGATATTTGTAGTTTTACAAGACTGCACAGACCACATAGGTGACAAATAGGTGGGTCGTTGAAGCTATTTTAGCAATACATTTCATGTATTATATGAGGTGTTTTTGGGACATATTATATACCTAATTTAAGGTCTTGGAAAATATATTATAACACTCTTAAATATTCGTTCATACGACATCCGGATAAAAAGATATAAGCGTCTGAAGAAGAGCCAATAATAGGGTGTCAAGCTAGCACCTCTTTGACTTTTCAAAAATGGGTATATATATATATATATATATATATATATATAGGCTTTATGTCGTCTCTTTCTTTAATTTTCCACATACCACTACCATAATAAGACACATAAACTTATCCTCAAGCTCTCCACAAGGGTTTCCAAGAACATTAACATCCCGAGGTACGAAATCAAGAAGCGATAATACTTGAACGATCCCTACGATGTAAGTATCGCTATATCACCTCTTTTTCTTTGTAGTTTGAGTTTTGGAAGGTACTTAAAAATGTATACTTTCTGTATTTAAGCTTTAAATCTAAAGTAAGGTTGATAAATTCGTTTCCTAATAGTTAGAACTCACGGGACGGTGATCGGAAGCCATGAGCTCAAGTTATTCGACTTGTAGTGGACTGTTTTGTGGGCTGTTTCGTGGTTCTTTTGGGCTGTCTATTTTGCTGATGTTTTATGAAGTTTTGGAGCATAAAAGGTGTAGAGAAACACCACATAATGACGGAATAGTTGGTTGGTCATTCGTTGTTACATTTTTTAGGTTGTTTGACACAACTTTTGTTGTCATTTTATGTATGAAGTGATTAGGGTGTGTGGGCTATTTTGTGATATATTGTGATGGAGGTACGGTTGGAAAATTATGCATACATGTTGTTATTGTTGTGTTCTTGGTGTTTTTGGTATATGGTACTGGAGGAGGTCCTTGTTACAGGGGAGATGCTGCCCAAATTTACGTAAATGAGCTACTAGTTTAAGTTGCAAACTTAGCCTTTACTCATCACCGATTTTAAATCTCCTTATGTTGTGGTATATTGAGTTGAGTTGTTTGAAGAATTGATTGGAAGGTATTAAGGACTCAACAGAGTTAAGGTATATTAAGGCTAAACCTTTCCTTCATTTTGGCATGATCCAGTAACTACATGTATTTGATAACGAGACACAAAGAGAAGTTCATATTCCTGAATTTATGTACATTTTCCTAGTCTCATAAGTTACAACATTCTCCCTTATCATTACTTCATATTCAATTTAGTTTTGTCTTCTTTCAGCCAAAAGAGTAGAGAGTCTATATATATATATATATATATATGTCACACCTCCTTTTTTCATTACACCCCCCGGAAGGGGGATAATAAAGGGAGTTATTTCCAACTTGAAGTGACAGTCGAAACGGGATTTATTGTAAAAAGATTTAGAGTCGCCACTTGGGAGATTATGGTGTCCCAAGTTACCGGTTTGAATCCCGAATCGAGGAAAAGGTTTGACTCTGTATTACAGTCGCGAACCAGAAATCCGAGTAAGGAATTCTGTTAACCCGGGAGAAGGTGTTAGGCATTCCCGGGTTCCGTGATTCTAGCACGGTCGCTCAACTGTCATATTTGGCTTAATTATCTTATTTAAAATAATTATGAACCTATGTGCAAATTTTAACTTTTTAACCGCTTTTATTCATATTTTTAAAGAGAATTGCAACGTCGTTAGAACACGTCTCGAACCACGTCACATAAATGCACCCATGATTTTTGACATATTTTAACTTCGTTGGGATTTGGATTTGGGTCACATAAATGTGCACCCGAGTTTAGGAAAGTAGATTATTAAATACCCGCCTAAAGCAACTACACGTTTTTAACTTTGCGAGGGCCATGGAAATTCGCTAAATAGCACGTCCCGATTTCTAGAGAGTTAATATTATTTTAAGTACTAACTGGTTCACCTCCAAATTAAGCCACACAAACCACTTTGATTTTTGCATCCCTAATTCTAAACCAAATTCAATTACAACTAATGAAATTCCTTCAACTAATCTAGCACGGCTCAACATGCAAACGCGATCTGAAAATCACAATTGCTACTACTAGATTGTAACTGTGAAGCTAACAAGATAAAACTGAAAATCAGTATAGCGTCAAAAGAAATCTAAAACTAAGAATGATTCACTGGATTCTATAGAGCTTGGTAAAGCTCATGTGAGAAAAGCTCCAATACTTTGAGAATTCAAATAGGAAACCTAATGAGATTCTAAGTTTTTTTTTTCTATTAAGCAAATCAGTCTTTCCAAACACACAAGGCACAGCCAATATTGGAGAATAACGAGCAGAACAAATACAACATGCAAACAAAACTAAACAAACAAATTTCTCCAAATATTCAAATAATTGTAGAAATGGAGACGAAATGAACCTTAGAATTCTTCCTTTTACACTGAAAAACAGAGCTTCAAATCAAGCGCGTATCAATCACTGCTTCGATCTCACAGATCCGAAATGAAGGGATTCCAATAGATCTTCAAACCAAGACAACAAGCCGCGACCGGAAACACGAACGACGGCTCCGAAATTTCGAACACCTCCTCAGCTTTCTCCCATTTTGGACAAGATCCAGAATACGAAACTTGCTTTTTATATCAATATTTCTGATTTTTGAAGTGAAACCAAAACTTAGACGAAGCTGATTCGATTTTCAGCGCCACTTCATTTCAGTTTCGAATTCGACGTTGAGCAAAAGAAACGAAAACATTACCATATTCTGTCTTGGTTTTCAACTATGCTGGTATGTGTGTGTGTATGTGTTTTGGTGCGTGTGCGTGTGTGTTTGTTTCTCGTTTGAGCTGGTGATGGAGCTCGGCAGCTATGGAGGAGTTGGTTGTTGTGTGTTTGGCGTTGTGGTGTTGGCTGGTGGACTGAGCGGCGGGTTTTGGCTATGCGTTTTCCGGCTAGTTCTCTGCTGGTGGTGAGAGGAGGAGTTGAAGAAGCAGCAACGGCTGCTGTAGCTTTGGTCTCCTAGGACTAGCTACTTAGGTCCATGAGGAAGATGAAATACAGGGTGGTGGGTCGTGTATATGTGTATTGCGGCTGAAGCTCTTTTGCTAGATTTCAGGCGTCATTTTTTTTTGTCTCTATTAGGGGTCTAGGTTTAGGTATTAAAAGAACAAAGATTTGGGTGTTGGGTCGGGTCGGGTCGACCCGGTTTGGGATGGGTAGGTGTAAGGTAATTGGGCCATTGTATTTGTCCTTTGGGGTGGCCCAATACACAAAGACTAAGTCAATTTCTTTTCCCATTTTCCTTTTCTTTTATTTAATTAATTAAAAACCTAAATTAAATTCCTAAATTAATTCAAATTGTAAAATTAAACTCATTATTTAACTATAAAGTTTATAAAAATTAATTGATCCTAAATTTAAAGAGAAAAATTAATAATCCAAAATTAAAAGCTAAGAATGTAAAAATGAGCCATTTTTGTAATTTTTATTTTTTAATAAAGCAACTAATTAATTAATTAATCCTAAAATGTAAACACAAAATCTAAATGCAATGCATGGTATTTTTGGTATTTTTTAACTTTTAATGGAAATCAAATATGCACAAAAATGCAAATAATTAATAAAATTCTACAAAAAAAATCCTACAAAATTGCAAAAATCGGGAAAAATTATTTTCTGATGTTTTATGGGAGTAATTCATATAGGGCAAAAATCACGTGCTCACAGTCCTTCCTCATCCTTTGCTGCTCAGTTGTTGCCTTAAATAAAATCTATTTTCGTGGCACTTGAACCCACAATTGCTGCTAACTTTAAACCTTTCCGAAGATCATCTTCCTCGAACCGTCGACATTAGAAACACTGATTCAATCCTGAACAACCGCACCTCGCGATATCTGACAGCCGCATCTTCAATACTATTTCACAATATCTTACCCCAAAGGCGAATTGTAGAAGATCATAACACAGGCGAACTTAGTACGTTCAATTAGTACAACGACACCTCATCATAGAAGAAAACTCCACCATGCTTGCAAATATCAAGTCTCGTTACTCCACAAGTCCACATCTGACCATTCTTAGTCCGATTGCCCTTCCCCTGCTGGGAATAAAATATCGAATCTCTAGATCATGCACTGAGTAAACCTCCCTTCAAGTCATTCACTGCCCCGACACATAGGCAAACATCCTACCATCATATTAATATTGCGGAACAATCGTTCATAGCATCATGGCAACTTGTGCCTAGCCTCAGACCTCTTAAAAACACCGCTACTGAGCCGAAACGACAGAATATCCTTTCACAAGGCGACGATAATAGCTCAGACAACTATGCAGGGAGAAACATTCCGCACCACATCGGTAGTACCATTATAATTCTTCAATTCTCGATTTATAACAGGCGGTTCGCGTCGCGTAGGATTGAGTAGGAAGGAAACAGGGCATAAGCCTCAAGGAATCAAATTGCACGATGAGTAATTAAGAAGGGAAGTACTCCTAACAGTCCTGCAGCCTCCCGAAGATAAGTACAGACGTCTCCGTACCAATCCATGAGACTCTACTAGACTTGCTCATGACTCGTGAGACTTACTAGAACCTAGTGCTCTGATACCATGTTGTCATGACCCAAAATCCACGAAGGGTCGTGATGGCGCCAGACACCATTGTCAGGCAAGCTAACAACAAATAACTAGTAACTTCTCGTTTTAAATATTTCTGAAATCACTTCTTTTATACGTTTAAACAATACATGATAAATTCAATTGAATAAATAATGAAACTTTTAACAATTTTTAAATTTCTGAATAAACCCATAGACATCCCAGAACCCGGTGTCACAAGTGCATGAGCATTTACTAGGGAATGAAATAAAATACAGTAACTGTCCGGTATACAAGGTGGACAGAAATGAAAATACAGTACAATACTTTGAAGGAGACTCTGCTGGCTGCGGGTCGTCTCGATAAGTGCAGCTCACCTAAGTCTCCGTATCAACCATGCCGCCATGCCACTAAGCCACTAGTCACACATAAACCTGTGCAACAAAAATGCACAGCAAGTGTAGTATGAGTACGAAAACAACGTGTACTCAGTAAGTATCCCGCCTAATCTCGAAGAAGTAGAGACGAGAGGTCGACTTCGATACTTACTAGTGGTCCAATAATGTTATATCAATAACATATTAAATCGTGGATTTTTATAAACATGATTTTAATTCAATAGAATGAAGCAAATAAACAATACTTTCTTTTATAGGAAACTTCCAAATTCTTTTTCGTCATTTATACATTTATTCTCAAGCCGGGAAGGAACAACATCACTTCAATAAATTCAAAGGCAAGCAATACAAGCATGCGCAAATCAAGCCGAGGATGTACGGCCCGATCCAACAATATTTAAACTGTGCACTGCCAGAGGGTGGAATGGCGCGAACCATAGATGCATTTATTTAATCTACCGAGGCGTTCGGCCCGTTCCACAATAAATAAACACATTCAAACAATCAAATCAATAATTCATCAAGGAGCAAATGTTCAGGAGAAGCCAAGTTCCTCTTTTAAAAGTCAAGAAATGATATCTAGCCTTTTTTAGAAATTCATTTACACTTCGATATGTTTTAAGCATTTTAAGTTTGTCAACAAGGTTGCAAGTATTACAAGAAGGCATGCTTTTGGGCCCTAAACTACCCGGACTAAAGCATAATAGTAGCTACGCACGGACTCTCGTCACCTCGTGCGTACGTAGCCCCCGCAAATAGGAGCACATAACCAATTAACTCACCTATGGGGACAATTCCCTCTTACAGGGTTAGAAAGGAGACTCACCTCACTCCTAAGATCCATAACCGGCATTCCACGCTCTTCCGAAGAATCGAATCGATGCTAAATGCCCCAAATCTAGCCAATAATTATGCAAATCCATTAATATATTCTCAATTACTCATTACAATCCAATTTATAACAATTCCTAACCCCGATCGAAAAGTTGACAAAAACGCCCTCGGGCCCACGTGCCCGAGTTCCGAAATTTTTCGAAGATAAAGTTTACCCATAACCTCACAAACTCAAATATATAATTTACTCTCAATTTCATACCCCAAATCGTGGTCAAATTCAAAGAATATAAATTTCTAGGTCTTCCCACCAAAACCCCAAATTTCTACAAATTTCATGCTCAAATCCGTACACAATCAATGTATTTAACTCAAGACAGGCGGGGATAGCTTACCTTATAATTGATGATGAAAACCCCCTCTTGAAACCCTCCAAGAATCGCCCAAGCCAAGAGAAAAATGAGAGAAAATGGCCAAATCCTGATTTTTAAAACACTCACTGCCTCCAGTCCTTTTGCACCTGCGGTCTATAGACCGCTTCTACGGTCCCGCAGGTGCGGACCATTTGTCGCTTCTGCAGTCTTCCCCCAGCCTTCAACCTCCGCATTTGCGCTTCTCCTTCCGCAGGTGCGGTCCCGCATCTGCGGCAAAATGACCGCATCTGCGGTACCAGCCTAGCCGTCCATTTTCGCTTCTGCGGCTCCGCACCTGCGGCCCAAGTCTCGCAGGTGCGGTTATACCAGCAACCAACAACTTGAGCCTTTTCCAAATTCCATTTTCGATCCGTTAACCACCCGGAATCCACCCGAGGCCCCTGGGACCCCAACCAATCATACCAACCGGTCCCAAAACTCATTACGGACTTGATCGAGGCCTCAAATCATATCAAACAACGCTAAAACCACGAATCGACCCCCAATCCAAGCTTTTTGAACTTTAGAGTTTCAAACTTCTACTTTCGATGTTTAAACCTATCAAATCACATCCGATTGACTTCAAATTTTGCACACAAGTCATATTCGACATTACGGACCTACTCCAACTTTCAAAATTGGATTCCGACCCCGATATCAAAAAGTTCACTTCCGGTCAAGCTTCTCAAAAACCTTCAAATTTCTATCTGTAGCCAAATGGCTTCAAAATGACCCACGGACCTCCGAATTTACTTCCGATCGCGCTCCCCATACTAGAATCACCATATGGAGCTATTCCCAGACTCTGAATCCCAAACAGACATCGATAACATTGAAATGCACTTCAACCCAAACTTATGAAATTTCTTCCAAAATGCTAACTTCCACAATAGGTGCCAAAATGCTCCCGGGGTCATCCAAAACCCGATCCGGGGATACGCCCAAGTCCGAAATCATCATACGAACCTGATGGAGCCTTCGAATCCAAATTCCAAGGTCGTTTACTCAAAAATCTAATCCTAGTTGATTCTTTCAACTTAAAGCTTCCGAAATGAGAATTCTCCTTCCGAATCAACCCCGAACTTCCCGGAATTCAATTCCGACCACGCGTACAAGTCGTAATACTTGAAATGGAGCTGCTCATAGCCTTAAAATGCTGAACGGTGCGCTAGAGCTCAAAATGACCGGTCGGGTCGTTGCAGGAACCAAGATACGGGCCCGATACCATCAATTTCAAAAACATTCAAATTTCCAAAAGCTCAGATATATTTCAGAAAATAATTTTCTTTGAAAATTCATTTCTCGGGCTTGGGACCTCGGAATTCGATTCCGGGCATACGCCCAAGTACCATATCCAATTCATTTTAGAAGCAAAATTTACTATTTTCACAGATTTTCAAATAATGGCTTTTTGGATACACGCCCGGACTGCGCATGCAAATCGAGGTGAGACAAAAAGGAGGTTTTTAGGCCTCGGAACACAAAATTTGTTTCTAAAATAAGTGATGACCTTTTGGGTCATCACAAATGTGTAATGACCCGACCGGTCGGGTCGTTACATCCTGCCCCAAAGCAGACCCTTCTCATCTCATTCAATTCATATGAACATATCTTGCAGTCACATCACACTCATCATGTAACTATCCTATCAGTACTTCCCTTAACAGGGACACAATCGAACATATAGATCCAGAAACACGCGCTCGCGAAATCAACAACTCAGGGATCAAGCTATAGGCAAAATCCGGCCTCAAGTCTTCCATACTGGCCCAACATCAACACACAGAGATCACATCTCACCCCTTGATCAGGGAATCACAAGCCATCGATGCACATCTGGTATTGAGCGCTCATACGTGCATATAAATGCGTGGAAGGAATTCAAAGAGTTACATTTCGAGCTGAATCAAGGACGCATGATAAGAATTCAAGAATGTGAAGTAGATTTCACGTTGTGATATGAGTTCAGACTCAGGAAGATTAAGTAACTGCGTAATGTTCATGGCGGTGGAAGGGTATAAAGAGATGTTAGTTTAAGGCGAAGCAGGTGGGTTATCTCCTGCGGAGTGTTCTGAAGTTTATGCGATCCTTATGTTGTTGTTGGAAGATTTCCTTTACCAGTGAATATGTGTGTTACAATTTGAATTTTGATTGCTTAAGAGAGTGGGCTTGACTGTTACGAAGGTGAATGCGAGAACTGCAGAATATTTGAAGTACTAGATGGTCTGTGTTGCACGAGCTTATGATGAATTAGTTCAATCTCACTACGGTGTTATGGCAGTAATAGAGTATATTCATTATGAGTTATTGTTTGTTTTGATCTATGGCTTCGAGCCAAGTGAGGGAGTCTACTATTGATTAGTTGATTGCACGGTAATGTGCCATGATGGTTCCAGTTGGAGGCGTATTTGTGAATCAGTTATGGCTTATGGAGGTTGAGACCGGGGATGGCTCGAGTAAAGGAAATTTCAATAAAGGTTATGTTATGCTTTATGGGTGTATGAGAATCATGGAATGACTTGAGTTGTTATTAGTAAAGGATGTACGGTGCATAGAACATGAAGTTGCTTGGTTGCATTAAGGTGAAGTTACACTCTGCGGTGTCGGAGTGCTAATGAGGCACAAGTTGTTCGGTTCATTTAATCAGTCTAATTGCGATTTGAGTAGAGTGGATGACTCTCGAGAATGGTTCTAATGGGTTCAAGATTTTACATGTAATAATTGGAGATTTTCAGCTTGTACATTTAGCTAGAAACTGAGGTTGCACTAGAAGGTGTCAAGACTAGTAGTATCTCTATATCATTATGGGATTCCATATATCAGTGTCAAGAAGGTAAGGGTAATGGCTTTGGATTCGCAGGAATTCCCTTCTGGGTAGGTATTTTGAATGTGGTGCTTTTGGGAATGGTTAAGAGAGTATTCAGCGGCTTTTGAGCCTTAGACGGTGTGACTTTATGCTTGGGTCTCGTATGGTGAGTCTGGGTTGAGGAATTGTGGTGTTATAGCAAGAAGGAGTATCAAGTTGAAGGTAAATCAGAAGGAAACTCGGATGGATAGGATAGCTTGGTAGTAGGCCGGATCGGCATGGCAAGGATATGATTAGTTCTTTGGGTGCTTGCGAGGTAATGAGTTTTTACAGGTGTTTCGCAACAATGCTCTTGGGTTTTAGTGGCCTGCGTAGCTTGGTTGAGTTAGAAGGATTCAGTCCTGACGGGTTAGTTTTGTGCAAATGGAATTCGGAGAGTTCTTAATGGTTTCTACCACGGTTAGAGATGTATATTTTCCACGAGCGTGAGGAGCATGGGATGTATAGTGATTTTCTTCTAGATGGGATCATTGGAAAGTTCTTGGTTAGTTGAGTACGTAGTTACTTGTGGCTCGGAAGGGATATGAAGTTCTCATGTTTATCCTAGGGTGGTATGGTATATGCGGTATGTTGGGTAGAATTGAAATTTGCATGCGTAAGGTCACGGTTCAGTTTTGAAAGGAAGGTCACAAATTCCTAGGTAGCATGGACAGTTTCAGACGACTAGATAAATGAGATCACTTATTGGTGTGGCTTGATAGGGGTATACATTTTAGAAAGGGCGATGTGTTTGAGTTGAGGATACTTCATTAGTATTGCGGCACTCTCTTGTTTGATCGACTGCTGACATTCGAGTTCTCTTGGTGGCACAGAAGAATTATAGGAGTACCTCTCATGGGAGGACTGGGTATTAGACATATGTTGTATATTCGGACGGTGGAGTTGGGATCGTATATGGTGATTCGCGTGCTGTGTGGATTTAGAGACTGGGAGTTCTCATAAACAGGTTAGGTCGTGGTTGTGGACCGCGTATATCGGTCTTGTGTGGTAGCTACTGGAGGTTTGGAGACCCGAGTGGATCTTTGTGGCTTGGTATGTTGGATTTTGGATGTGATATTGGGTATAGACTGGTTGTCTTAGTGTAGTGTTGTTCTGGACTGCTGCGCTAAGACGGCGACGCTGGCCAGGCCGAGAATGCCACGGATTGAGTGGCGAGGTTCAACGAATTTATGTTCCCAGTGGAGTGATTTCATTTTGAAGACCCAGCGGTGGTTGGGAAAGGTTATTTTCTTGTTTGGCCTTTGTGAGGGATGTCAGTGCAGAGACTCCTATAATTGATTCAGTTCCGGTGGTGAGAGATTTTTCGGATGTGTTTCCTGCTGTATTGATTTGGTGTCGGGCACCGTATCGTATGGAACCGGCGGAGTTAAAGAAGTTGAAGGGGCAGCTTCAGGAACTCCTTGATAAGGGGTTCATTAGTAGGACAATATGAAGGTGGGTTCTACATCGAGTAGGCTTGGTTGACTTCGAGTTGTATTGTTGAGGGATGTGTTGAATCGATTGTTATTGAGCTTATTAGTGATCTGAGGAGATCTATGAGTTACCTTTCCGTGTTGCGAGGCGTTAGGATTCGTTGGTTATAGGCACATGTGGCGCGATTTTATTGGGGTCTCTCAGTGGAATTCGAGCGGGAAGAGTATTGGGTATTGCTCGGCAGATGGCGTATCGGTTGTGTCCTTTCGGGTTTGTGTAATGTTATGTCAATTGCTTCGCCGTGGTTATGATGATTTTCTTTGATTCTAGACATCAAATTGCGCGTGGTTGTCGATTTTGAGCATAGTGACTGGAGGTGTCTCATGTGGGCGAGTATTTGGATAGGGTCGCGCATTGCAGCGAAGTTAGGTGGAGGTATGACCTTTCGGGTTGGATTCGTGTGTTCTGGTTCTACGATGTGTGACGGGTTCTCAGCATTTTATTGTGGTGGCACTGGTGAGCTTGCGGTACAGCCTCTTATTTGAGTCATTTTCATGATTTGAGTACGTTCAGATTGTTGCTTATTGGTGCGCGGATTGCACGAGTTGTGGCTTTAGATTATATTGATGTGTCATGTCACTAGAGTAGTTATGTTGGAATTAGGTGAGATTGTTTGGATCTAGAATGAATACAAACGTATTCGGTTTCACCATGTTGGAAGGATAATATCGAGGTTCGGCTTAGAAATTTGCTATGGTCCTTGCTAAAGGAGAAGTGGCCTCACGAATGGTTGATCTGAGGAGTGGTTATGACTCCCTATGTGTTTCATTTATCATTGGCAGTATACGGAAGTGTTGGAATGAGGCTTTATTTGATAAAAGGCTTATTATCGAAATTCGGATGTTTTAAGCAACTGATGTGATTAGAAGTTATTGCTACAAGTGTTTGAGTTATGTGGTATGTCATGTAATTGCACCTGAGGTTGCAGGTATGGGTTATTACAGCTTGTTCGGGCTTATTCAGAGTATAAATGTGAGATTCTAATCTTGTAGATGATTTCAGAAGTGGAAATGTGGTTCTAAGGTTTATGGGCTAGGTTGGATTGCGAAATTTCAGTTACGTTGTGTTATCAGACCTATATGAGATAGGGTGACGTGGGATCACCCCCGGGTATCTGCATGGTAAGGTTATACAGCGACTTTTTGGCTTTTGGAACAACTATGGACACGTTCGAGGACGAACGTATGTTTAAGTGGGGAGGATGTAACGACCCGACCGGTCGTTTTGAGCTTTTGCACTTCGCTCGCCAGTTCTCGGGCATGACTAGCCCCGTGTGATGTATTATGACTTGTGTGAATCGTCGGTTTTGGTTTTCAGGGCAATCAGAATAGTTTTGGAAGGACAATTCTCAGATGGAAGCTTAAAATCTAAAAGGTTTGACCAAGTTTTGACTTGTTAGCATATGATCTAGAATTGGAACTTTTATGATTTGGTTAGCTCCGTTAGGTGATTTGGGACTCAGGGGCGTGATCGGAATGTGTTTTGGAGGTCTGGAGTAGGTTTAGGATTGAATTGGCGAAATTGGAATTTTGGCGATTTCCGGTTGATAGGTGAGATTTTGATATAGGGGTCAGAATGGAATTACGGAAGTTGCAGTAGGTCCGTTGCGTCATTTGGGATGTGTGTGCAAAATTTCAGGTCATTCAGACGTGGTTTGATAGACTTTTTGATTGAAAGAGGAATTTGGAAGTTTTTAGAATTCTTAGGTTTGAATCCGATGCAAATTTGGTGTTTTGATGTTGTTTTGAGCGTTCCGAAGGTTGGAACAAGTTTGAACGATGTTATGGTATTGGTTGGCATGTTCGGTTGAGGTCCCGAGGGCCTCGGGTGTGTGTTGCAGACCAGTTGGCCTTCGCTTCGCAAGAGGGCCTCGCGTTCGCAAAGGGTTAGCATGTGAGGCTGAAGATTTGGCCTTCGCGTTTGCGAGGGAGGTCCCGCGTTCGCGAAGGGCTGGAGTTAGGAAGCATCGCGTTCGCGAGAGAGCAGACGCGTTCGTGAAGAAGGTAAATATGGCCAACGTCAGGTTGTGCTTCGCGAACGTGAGGCTTTGACCGCGTTCGCAAAGAAGGATTTGAAATGACTGGGCAGAATGTTTAAAAGGCCTGTTTCGCGATTTTGAACCTAAGTTCCTCCATTTTTGTGCGTTTTTAGAGCTTTTTGGAGAGGATTGAAGAGGGAATCAAGGAGGAACACTTGGAGGTAAGAATTTTGGACTTAATACTCAATCCTAATGTGATTTCTACCTATTTAATCATGGAAATTGTGGAAGATAAACCTGAAAATTAGAAGTTAGAGCTTGGAAGTTGGAGACCTAAATCTAGGGATTTGAGGGGCCATTTGTGGTCGGATTTTAAAGTATTTGATATGCATGAACTCGTGGGAAGATAAGGGTTCCATTGATATTAATTTTATCGAATTCCGAGACGTGAGCCCGGGGACCGGGTTTGGCCAATTTCGGAATTTTTGGTTTATTCCGCATATTTTCGAGTGAGCTTTGTTCCCATAGCATATTTTGATGGTGTAAACCTGTTTTGGATAGATTTGGAGCATCCGGAGGCCGATTCGAGAGGCAAAGGCATCGCGGGCTAGAGTTTGGACCGGATAGAGGTAAGTAATGATTGTAGATACTGTTCTGAGGGTATGAAACCCCGGATTTTACATCGTTGTGCTACTTTGAGGTGACGCACACGCTAGATGACGAGCGTGCGGTCGAGCACCATTGGGGATTGTGACTTGGTCCATCCCGTACGACTACTAAGTCACGTATTTCACTTGAAAACTATTCGATATTGTTATACTTTGGAAAATATTATTGTGTTTGGGGCTAAATGCCGTGTCTGGGACTTGCGCCGATTGTTTGGACCCTTGGGGGTTTTTACTACTATTTTTACCTTACTGTTTTGATTTAGTGTTTACACTCAGTCATGTTATATTCTTACTGTTTTCATAACTCGATTTTATTCACTCCTTTGATTTTATAAATGATTTTAAGCCGAGTAATTGTTTTGCTGTTGCCCGTGTGGCTTGTGAGATTCTGACTGAATAAGGCCGAGGGCCTGTGTTGTGAGGATACTATGGGATCGGGCTGCGCGTCGCAGCATGTGGTATCGATTGTGATATATGAGAGGTCGATGGCCAGATTTATTATGCCACGAGGTGGCTTGTGATTGATATGAGGCCGAGAGACTGTTTGATTATGCCACGAGATGGCTTGTTATTGCGCTTGGACCGTAAAGGGCCCCTCCCGGAGTCTATAAACCCCCAGTGAGCGCGGGTACCCAGTGTGTTTGATGTGTTATAGCCCGAAGGGCTGTTGTTATTTCATATCGAAGCCCGATGGGCTGTTCTTGATCCATGTTGCCCGAGGGGCGGTTCTTGATTCATGTTATGCCCGAGGGGCTGATTACGAGTGACTGTGAGGTAGCCCGAGGGGCTGGTTCTGTTGATATTATGCCCGAGGGGCGGTTTATGGTACATGTTTTGCCCGAGGGGCTGTTTACGTTTCTATCATTTTTACTCACTGTTTTTATCACTCGTTTTAAAACTATTGAAAGTTGTATTAAAAAGGTTTCTACTGAAATTGAGCATGATTTACGAAGTAAATGATTTCTGTACTATTTTGGAAGTGTACTGCATCTGCTATAGCATTATGACGTGGCTTACGTGTTTTCTTACTGCTCAGCTTTCATTTACTTTTATTACTTACTTAGTTGGTGTACTCACATTACTCCCTGCACCTTGTGTGCAGATTCAGGTATTATTTTGAACCCGGTAGCGGGTGTTGATTGCTTAGCGGCAGAGTCATCGGAGTTAGCAAGGTAGCTGCCTGGTGTTCGCAGCACTGCTTTTCTCCCTCTTGTCTTCCTTAGACTGTATTTAGTACATTTTTAGACTCTGTAATGACCCGGCCGGTCATTTTTGGAATTTACGCCCCGATTTCCCATTTACTACTTCCCCTAAGTTCATTTCTGCTATTTTGTTATGCCGGGACGTCCGGTGTTTAGTTTTGGAGAGTTTTGGGACACTTAGTCCCTAAATGAGAGCTTGTTGAAAAATGGTCCGTAGTCAGAACAGTGTGAGGACGACCTCGGAATGGGAATTCGATGGTTCCGTTAGCTCCGTTAGGTGATTTCAGGGTTGGGAGCGTGTTCGGAATGTATTTTGGAGGCTCGTAGCTCATTTAGGCTTGAAATGCCGAAGTTTGAATTTTTGAAGTTCCGGTCCGATAGTGAGTTTTTGGTCTGAGGGTCAGATTGGAATTCCGGAAGTTGCAGTAGCTCTGTCATATCATTTGGGATGTGTGTGCAAAATTTCAGGTCATTCGGACGTGTTTTGGTTAGGTTTTTGATCGAAAGCGTATTTGGAGGAAACTTGTAGTTCTTAGGCTTGAATCTTTGATTTAATCGGGTTTCTGGTGTTGTTTTAGGTGTTTTAAGAATTTGTGCAAGTTTGGATAAGGTATTAGGTGGTATTGGTGCTTTTGGTTGAGGTCCCGGGGGCCTCGGGATGATTTCGGGTGGTTAACGAAAGAATTTTTGAAGTGTTGCAGCAGCTGGTTTTTTTCTCTCTTCTGGTATTTTCACTTCTGCGGCTTGGAAACCGCAGAAGCGGCCATCCCATCGCAGGAGTGGAATTTGGGATCCCTTCAGTTTCTGCAGGTGCGGAAGTTTGACCGCAGAAGCGGTTACGCACCTGCGAGGTATAAGTCGCAGATGCGGCCCTGGGTGATTTAAGACCGCAGAAGCAGAACCCCTGGATTTTAGTTAATAGCCGCAGAAGAGGTATTTGTTCCGCAGAGGCGGTCCCTTGTCCGCAGAACCGGAAATCCCTGGGCAGAAATAGAAATTTCGAGGGTTTGAGTTCATAAGTTACAAAAATCAATTGAGAACTCGGGTAAGGGCGATTTTGAGTGGGTTTTGAAGAGAAGACTATTGGGTAACGTTTCCTTAATCCCTTCTAGTTATATTTCATCATTATATAGTTAAATGTATCATTGGAATTCGAATTTAGGATCAAAATTGGATAATTTGGGGTAAAACTTCATTGGCTAAATTATGGAGTTTTGAGTGAGCATTTGACCTCCGATTTGGGAGATTTTTATATGGTTAGACTCGTGAGAGTACGAGGGTTCTGAAAATGTGAAAATTTTTCGATTCCGGGGCATTTGCCTGGAGGGCATTTTGGTCATTTCACCTAATTTTACGCCGTAGCTTTGAATTTATTAGCAAAACCAGGTGTTTGCGATTTTATTTACAATGTGTAATTGAATTGAATAGATTTGAGCCATTTGGAGTGGGATACTCGTGGCAAGAGCGTGATTTCTAGTTGATATTGAGCCGGTTCGAGGTAAGTGGCTTGTCTAACTTTGTGTGGGGGGCCTTTTTCCTTTAGGATATGATCTTGAATATTTGAATGCCCCGTACGTAAGGTGACGAGCGCGTACTTGAGCTAATTGTTGTAAATCCGTTTCTACTTGAAGTATTTAAACTGAGCTTTCTTGTTTACTTGTTCATTTTAACTGTAAGTTTGTACCTGTGCTAGCTTAGAGACTCATGGTTAGCTGGCTTACCTGCTTATTCGCTTTAACTGTGCTATTTGTACTCTGTGAAGCATGTTAGGCTATAATTTACTACTTCGTGTCCTGATTTTAGATTGTTCCGAGATTTAGGAATCGTTGACGTTGTGTGTTTAATTTGGGACTACGGGACGGCTTCCCAGGAGATCCCTCTGTACTTGAGATATTCTGGACTGAGGGTGCGGGATACCAAGAGATCCCTGGCACATGTGTTTCTATATATATATATATATTGGGATGCCAAGAGATCCCCGGTTTACTTATTGAGGATACCAAGAGATCCTTGGGATACTAAGAGATCCCCGACTTACTTATTGAGGATACTAAGAGATCCTCAGGATACCGAGAGATCCCCAGTGTTGATGATGAGGATACCAAGAGATCCTCGGGATACCAAGAGATCCCCCGGCTACTATTCCTTGTGAGGGCAGTTTTCCGTGTATTGTTACCTTTGCTTTCTATTACTGTTCTTCCTTATTTACCTGGTTTAGATTCTAGCTGTAGACTTTATTTAAACTATTTCTGTTATCTCATTATTTATTATGTTACCTCAGTAGGGCCCTGACCTTCCTCGTCACTACCCAACCGAGGTTAGGCTTGGCACTTACTGAGTACCATTGTGGTGTACTCATGCCCTTCCTGTGCATGTTTTTCATGTGCAGATCCAGGTACTTCCTCCCAGACGTATCATCCTCGTGGTGGAGAGTCCTAGCTGAGACTTGAGATATATCTGCTACGTTCGCAGACCAGGAGTCTCTACTCTATTCCGGCTTTAGCAGATAGTTCCTTTTCTTTCCTTTCATGTTGTTTAGACATTCTGGTGTAGAGCAGTTTACTACATTCTATTTGCCTGTGTTTCCCGTGAGTTTCCGGGTTTTGGGATTTAGTTGTAGACTTCCGCATATTTTGAGTTGTATAGGCTGAGTGGCCTTATATACAGTTGTTATTTCCGTATGTTCAGTTTTAATTTATTATTCCGCAAATGTTAATTTGTTATTCCGCACTGTTAGGCTTACCTAGTTGTAGGAACTAGGTGCCATCACGACATGTTCATGGAGGGTGAACTGGGGTCGTGACAACATGTTATCTCACAAAAT